>NW_026973744.1:202500-267500 GCF_035594125.1 Scylla paramamosain
TATATTATGTATGAGGAAAGAGAAAGGGAGGGAGGAAGGAAACAGATTGTGTAGATACAAGGAAAAATATCATCTGCTTGCCTTGGAAAAAGCCACCAATTGAGGAACCTTTGCCAGAGAGAGCAGTGACATGAACACACACACACACACACACACACACACACACACACACACACACACACACACACACACACACACACACACACAACGAATACATGCAACATAATAAACTCAATCTAGAAAACTTACAATAAAAAACATGAATTTACTTTTAACCAACCGGAGAAAGTCAACGTGTCTCAGGAAGAGGAAGAGGAGGAGAGGGAGAGGCGCCCCCTTGAATTCTCCATTTATTCTAAGGGGGAGAGGTGCCATTACTCTGACCCCCTGTCTACCTGGGTGAACAATAGTGGCTTACCTGGCAAGCCCGATAAGAGAGAGAGAGAGAGAGAGAGAGAGAGGGAGAGAGAGAGGGAGGGAGTTTGACTTTTGTTTGCCCTTCGTTTGTGTTTGTTTGTGTTTAAAGAAGCTGGATTTATTTTTTAACTTCGTATTCATAAATTTATTAACATTTTTTTTTTTTTTTTTTTTTTACCATTAAGAACTACGATCCATCTTCTAGAATTATAACTTTTCACAAATTACCAGTCATTAGTAAAGTCATCTCCTTATTGAGTAATTTCCCCTTATTAATAACTCCTAATTAACAACTTGGTATTTTTTCCTATCAATAACAAACTTTATTTTCTTAGCGATTAAAACATTTCTCTATTAAGAATTGTTTTTTCCTTTTTTTTTTTCTTTTTATAATTTTTCCTTGTGTATTTTCTCTAATTAACGACTTGATATTTTTCCCTATCAATAACAAACTTTATTTCCTTAGCGATTAAAACATGTTTCCCCATTAAGAACAGTCTTTTCGTTCTTTTTCTTCTCATTTTCCTTGTCTTTTCTCTAATTAACGACTTGATATTTTTCCCTATCAATAACAAACTTTATTTCCTTAGCGATTAAAACATGTTTCCCTATTAAGAACAGTCTTTTCTTTTTTTTTTCCTTTTTTTCATTTTTCCTTGTGTCTTTTCCCTTCATTTCTCACCGCTAATTTTCTCTCGTTCACAAGCAATCCCAACCCTTTGCCCTGGTTACTCTTTACTCCTGTGTCTTCCTTTGTGTTCCTTTATATATCCTACTTGGTGATAGCCTTAGATTTATTACGTCAACGCCAAAATACCAATCAGGGAACCAGTCTGTCATTCAGCCAGTCAGTCAGTCAGTCAGTCAGTCAGTCAGTCAGTCAGTCAGTCAGTTAAGCAATCAGTGCATCAGTTTATTAGTTGGTCAGTTCAATAATCAGTCAGTCAGTCAGTTAATTCGTCACCTCCAGAACTAGACTCTTATATATTCTAGGCGATTTTTTTGTGCTTATTAATATATGGATTGATTTGCTTGCTTGCTTGATTGATTGATAATTTACTTGGTTGCCTCCTTCATTGATGTTTATGCTGCAACAAAATAGAGAACTTTTTTTTTACTGTACACCTTCGCACGTAAAAAAATAAAAAAATAAATAAATAAATAAAAAAAATAACCAGTCAGTCAATTAAGGAGTCAGTCAAACAAAACGTCACCTAAACCTTTTTTCTTTTCTTTTCTTCTTCCTTTTTCCCTTTTTTCCATGATCCTTTCTGCCCTTTCTTTATGGACTGACACTTTGAACAGGCCTTTTCTTTCACCAGTCTTTTGTTACCCTTGACCAGTGGCCCTCTTACACACAAAAAGGAAAAAAAAACAAGAACTAATTATAACATTAGGCGTCCAGCAAGGCGGTATTCTGTCCTCTATAAAGGCAAGATCTACCCACACACCAGTCCATCCATACCTTCCTTGCTTCCTTCCCTTCCCTTGCCTCCCACAATACCCGCGCCCGTGATGTCAATGGCTGGGCGTCTACTGCAAGTGTTCCCTGTTCTTTACCTTCGCGGCGCCGCTACGGTTATTCCCTCGTAAACTTTATAGACTGTGAATATTCGTTTTAAATGTGCGGTACTTCCAAAGCCAGAGGAGTCGTCCCGGGCATAACAGGCGCATATGTTACGGACAACGCGCTGGAGAAAACATTATTTAGTGGCGTGGGTTGTTTGTTTGTTCCACCCATGAAGTCTCCACCCAAAGCTTCTCTCCTTTCTTCCTTCTTCTCCTTCATTATGCTGTTATTTTCCTTCATTATCTATTGTTTTTTTTTTCTTTCTCATTTCTCTCCTTCGTTTCCGTGATTGAGGGGTTGTTTTCTCTCTCTCTCTCTCTCTCTCTCTCTCTCTCTCTCTCTCTCTCTCTGATCCTCATCATCATTCACTTTTATTTTCCTTTTATCCCATCAAACACGCATCACCATTAATGTAACACACACACACACACACACACACACACACACACACACACACACACACACACACACACTTACTCGTGATAATTTTGTTGATTTGCTTTGGTTAATGTGGTGTAATGTTGGTAATAACACTGCTACCTTTACCCCGCGCTTCCATGCATGAGCTTTGAAGACACAGGTGAGAATTGTGTCACCTGTGGACCTCTTTATTTATTTGTTAGGTTTGTTTATTTTCTTGTGTCTGATTATTTTTCTCTTTCTCGTTTTCTTCCTTCTCCTCCAGTCAGTTGTTCATTCTTCTTTTTCTTTTTTTTTATTTCTTCTTCTTATATATATATATATATATATATATATATATATATATATATATATATATATATATATATATATATATATATATATATATATATATATATATATATTACCCTGAAGTGTTTCCTGCAGAATTTATAAGCCTAATTTAGATTTTTTTGGATTTCGTTAGGCCCATCGGACGTGTGTGTGTGTGTGTGTGTGTGTGTGTGTGTGTGTGTGTGTGTGTGTGTGTGGAGTGTTTAAATACAAGAAACTTTATACATTAGTCAGAAAGTTCTTGTATTTACGATTTTGAATTAATGCAAAATACGATATCATCCTATCTCCTCCTTCTCCTTCTCCTTCTCCTTCTCCTTCTCCTTCTCATTCTCATTCTCCTCCTCCTCCTCCTCCTCCTCCTCCTCCTCCTCCTCCTCCTCCTCCTCCTTCTCCTTCTCCTTCTTCTTCTCCTCCTCCTCCTCCTCCTCCTCCTCCTCCTCCTCCTCCTCCTCCTCCTCCTCCTCCTCCTCCTCCTCTGTTTCATGGTAATTATCATCCTGCAGGTTCACATTTTTGGTGCATGATAGACAGCGACCAGCATCAATGGAGTCAGGAAAGATTTGTTAGGTGTTTATTAATGGTGATGCTTAAAAGTCACGTCAGGAGGGAAAAATATGAAGACCGGGGATAATATTTTAACCAGGGTTCCCAAGTCGTCTGTTTTGATACCTCTTAATTTCCTCCTGGGGTCAAAACGAGGAGAAGGGGTGGAGATGGGGAGATAGGCAAGTGGATAGATGGTTGGGGAATGGAGGTTTGGGGGCAGATGGGGAAATGGGTAGATAATTAAGAGGAATAGTGAGTTTGGAGATGGGCAGATGTGCAGGTAGGTAAGGGGAAGGGGTGAAGGTTGTGTAAGAAGGAATGGGGGAGATGGGGAGATGGGTAGGTGTATGTGCTTAGTTGGAGTAATGAGGAGTTGGGAAGGGGAGAAAGGAAATGATGGGGAGATTGTAATGAGAATGGGAGGATGTTTTTGGAGATGGGAAGGTGGTGGAGGAAGCGAGGGGCGAGGAGGATGGGAAGATGGGTAACAGGAAATGGGGAGATGAGAGGGAATCATTTTTGGAGATGAGGAGATGGGAATGGACGGGGGAGTGTGCTGTTCCCCTCTTCTCTCCCCTCGTTTCCCCTCCCCCCTCACCGAGCTGGAAAGGGTAACATTTTCCTTCTTCTGCTCCAATGTTCCTACGAGGTCGTTGTTCCTCACTAGTCTTCTCCACAAGGCTCTCCCCAACCTCCTCCCCACTCAATTCTCTCCCTCAGGTCCTCTCCAATGCGATCCTTCCACCTTTTGGTCTGTCACGTCAATCCTCTGCCTTCTATCTCTATATCCATGCCCTTCTTCTGGCCCTCTGATGTGACCGGACTATTCTCCTATCTTGTACTGTCACCTCCGTTACTTTGTTCCTCTTATAAAACTATTTCTCACTTAATACCTCCTTGTCACCCCAAGCATCCGCCTTAATACTCGTCTCTGTAATCTCCAACTTGTTCTATCTGCTTTCCCTATTGGCTACGTCTCCGTATCTTATGACAATGCGGGTTTAACTACCGATTTGAACACTTTCCCCTTCAATGTGACACTTAATTTTTCGATTCCAATTCTTCTAACCTGAGTGGATACGGTGAATGGTCTCTCCATCCAGGCTGCCGTCCTCTGGTATATGAGAGTCCAAGTATCTGAACTCCTTGACATCCTTTAAATTCATATCTTGCATCCATACTTCGCTATCCTGTCAACCATTAAAATTCGGATACTACGTCTTCTCCCTGCTATATTGTGATAGAATATTGGTAGATTAATGAAAAAGGAGTAATTTTGAGTGCATCCATCCGTCTCCCTCTCCCTCTCGATCTCTAAAATTGCGGTAAATTGCGGTAGGGTAAAATATCATGCTTGTAGTTGTGGTTGTGAGAATATTAACTCTTGACTAAGATATTGGTTCTTGTAAGGTTGTGAGAGTGGTAGTAGTGAAATAGTTGTAGTTACACTTGGTTTGGAGACAGCAATGTTGGTTGTTGGCTGAGAAATGTTAATTGTAGGGGTGAAAAGTGTGAAATAATGTTTAGTTTTAGTAATTGTGGTTGTTTTGGCGGAAAGTTTAAAATGTTGGTAGGTGGGTGAAAAAATGCAAGAATATTGGTTGAATCTCAAAAAAAAATGTTGGTAATTTTCATAGAAGGGCTTCAAATGATGGTGGACTGAGACACGCCACAATGCTAGTTGAAACTTGAAAGAAAACTCGTAAATGTTGATTGGGTGGCCAATGATTGTGGTAGAAATACGAAATATTGGTAGATTTGGTAGCAATACGAAAAAAAATGTTGGTAGATTGTGAGGGAGACGTAAGAATATTGGTTAAAAGTTAGTAGGTGCAAGAAAAGCCGCAGGAATGTTGGTAGTTGTGGTAAGCTGTACAAAAAAAAAAAAAACATTCGTAGATTCAGAAACAAACATTCTGATTTTGGTCGAAGTATTGGTTGAATGTTCAGGTGTATATATATACGTATATGAAATAGAACTGGTAGAATTGTGATAGATACAAAGAAAACGAGAGCCAGAAAGCCCACAGATGTTGGTAGCACTGGCTCTCTCTCTCTCTCTCTCTCTCTCTCTTTCTCTCTCTCTCTCTCTGTAGAAATTGTAAATATAATTGAAAAATATTATTATTATTATTATTATTATTATTATTATTATTATTATTATTATTACAACAAAAATTGAAAATATATATAAATAAATATTGTAGTTGTTGTTTTTGTTGTTGTTGTTGTTGTTGTTGTTGTTGTTGTTATTCTTGTTGGTGTTGTTGTTGTTGTTGTTGTTGTTGTTGTTTGTGTTGTTGTTGGTGGTGGTGGTGGTAGACGAAAATTATTATTATCATTATTATTATTGTTACATAATCGCATAGTATAGCTTGTGGGAGTAGGAAAAAACGGAAGGTGAGAGAGAAAGAGAGAACGGATGTTCTGTAGGGAGGACTATATTTACTCAAAGAGATAAGTTTCATTATCTTATTATACAGTGAGATGCATTATTCATTTAAGATGAAGGGAGGAGAATAGGTTACATTATTATTTTAGTTATTCCAAGAAGTGATTGTTTTGTTAAGTTAGTTTTTCCTTAATGTGTAAAGGCATAGATACTTAAGAAACTTGAGTATTATTTTCTACATTTGTAATAAGAGTAAGGAAAATTTGTGAACATGGAGAGGAGATATGCTGAGGGCGCCACCCACGCGGACCAGCCTGCAGGGCTTCCCCAGGCTCAGAGTCCTGCAATGGAACGTGCAGGGCCTGCGACCCAAGAAACATCAAGTCCTACAGGTCGTCTTCGAGGAGCACCTTGACGTTGTGCTCCTCCAGGAAACACTGACGCCCGCCGACTTTGAATGGAGGGTGGCGGGCTACACCCTTCACTCGCTCCCCACAGCGGAGGGCACCCGAGGCTGTGCAGCGCTGGTGAGGAGCACAATCCCTCACCGTAGGGTTGCAGCCCCAGTCAACTGCGGGGACGGTGTGGAGGTCCTGGCGCTGGAGCTGCAGGTGGGAAGTCTCCCGCTCCTGGTATACAACGTATACAGGAGCCAGCGACACCAGCTGGAGGCAGGAGAGCTTCTCACCCTCGCCTCCCACTCCAGTCTCTTGGTTGCGGGCGACCTCAACGCCCACCACCCCATGCTACAGTCACCGTCCCCAGCCAACGAAACGGGCCGCCACCTGGCCGTGCTGCTCGAGGAAATCCCTCACGTGTGCCTTCTCAACACAGGGGAGGCCACCCACACCCGGGGAGGAAGGCTTGACCTCACGTTGGTCTCGAGTGACCTGGCGGCAGGCGCTACGTGGCAGGTGCACCCGACCCTCACCAGCGACCACTTTGCCACCCTCACCACCCTCCCAGTGGCCCCGCCGGTCCCACCCCGCCCGCCCCCACGCTGGAACATAAGGAGAGCGGACTGGACCAAGTTTCAGGCCTCTCTTGACGAGTGGTGGGCCGCTTATCAGCCGCCCGCCGACCTACATCAGCAGGAGAGGGACCTGACGACGGCCATCCAGACCGCAGCCGCCGCAGCCATCCCCAGGTGCACCCCGAGCCGCCGCCACCGGACAGACTGGTGGTACTACAACGAAGAGGTGCGCGAGCACAACCACCGTGTCAACCAGCACAGAAAACTGTACAAAAGGCGCCCCAACCCCAACAACCTAAGACTCCTACAGGATGTGGTGGCCCGCGCACGGCAGGTATCCCTGAGGGCCAGAGAGGCTAAGTGGCTGGAGTGGTGCGCCACTTTTAGCCACCACACGTCTCTAGGCCAGCTGTGGAGGAGCGTGAGGACAGCCTCCGGCGCTGCCCCGCCCCGCCCGCCCGCCCACCCGCACCCGCAGCAGGAGGCAGAGAGGCTTGCCACCATGTTCACCACGCGGAGCTCCAGTGACCAGCTTCCTCCCCAGACACAACGCATCCAGCAGCAGCTCCGACCACACCGCGACGAGGCTGTCAGGGAGGCGATGGAGGAAGCCGACGTGACTGACCAGCCCTTCTCCCTTCAAGAGCTGGAGCGGGCTAGGAGGAGAGGCCGCGACACGGCAGCGGGGGCGGACGGCGTGCCATACTCCATGTTGGCGCACGCTGGGCCGGCTGGGGACGCCGCGCTGTTGGCCACCATCAACGCCTCATAGATGGCGGGCTGTCTGCCGCCCGCGTGGAAGGAAGCCGACATTCAGCCGATTCCAAAGCCGAGGGAGCCCACCAAGATCAGACCCATCTCTCTCCTCAGCTGCACGGCCAAAACGGCTGAGAGGATGGTGCTCGCGCGGCTGCAGTGGCACGTGGGGCCCTCTCACCCACATGTGTTCGGCTACACCCGCGGAGTGAGCACGGCAGACAGCATCCTCGCCCTGCTGACCCAAATTGACCACCGCCTCGCCGTCATCGTCTTCATCGACCTCGAGAAGGCGTTCGAGCTAGCCAGCCCTCACGCCATCCTCGACGCACTCGTGCGGAAAGGGGTGCGAGGAAGGCTGCTGGCCTGGCTCCGCGACTACCTGCAGCGCCGCCGCGCCAGGGTTAGGTTCCAGGGCCTGAGGTCGACCTTCAAGGTACTTGAGAACGGGACGCCCCAGGGCGGCATCCTCAGCCCTCTACTGTTCAACCTGCTGATGGAACAGCTAGTGGCACTGCCTTTCCACGCTGGCACCGTCCTGCTGAGCTACGCCGATGACCTCGCCCTCGTCGTCACCGGAAGGGGCAACAAGCTCAGGAGGACGCAGCAGGCACTCGACCTCATCAGCGGGAAATGCCAGGACCTGGGGCTCAAGATCTCGGCAGAGAAGTCCCGGGCCATGATGGTGAAGGCGGCAGACCCAACCTGGCAGCTCCGCGTCCAGGGAGTTGAGCTGGCATGGACCAACTCCTACCAGTACCTCGGTGTGTGGGTGGACAAGCGGCTGTCCTTCACAGCCCACGCCGCCTACCTGAGGGAGAGGACGCAGTCTAGGCTGAACGTGATGCGGGCCATGACGCGAATCAGCGCGGGCGCCACTTTTTCCGTCCTGCGCCAGTACTACGTGCACGCTGTTCGCTCGCTGGTGGATTACAGCGCCCCCGTCCTCATAGCACTCTCTCCAAACCAGCAGGAGCGGATCGAGGTGCTACAAAACACCGCAATGAGGACCATGCTGGGGGCACCGAGGTGGTCCAGCGCATGCGTCATGCAGAGCGAGACCAGACTGGTACCCCTCACCACCAGGGTACAGCAGATCACGGCCTGCCGCGTAGCGAGGGTGCTGCAGCGTGACGCGGAGGGAGTGACACAGAGGAGACTAAGGCTGGCGGGGACGCAGGGTGCCGAATCTCTCCGCCGCAACCCGTGGCTGCTGCAGTGCACGCTGGCTACCCACAACCTGGCTCGCATGGAGAACTGGCCACAGGCGGACCTCCCTGCCCCCACCTTCCGCGCCCCAGCCCCGTGGGAGCCACCCGCGGCAGAGTTCTCCGCCACACAGCTGCCCGCCAGCAAGGCGCTCTGCGCCGTGGAGGAGATGCGGCAGCACGCCTTCATGGCCATGGCGCAGGTCACCGAGCCAGACAGTGTTGTGTACTACACCGACGGCTCGGCTGACCCTGACAGCGGAAGGACGGGCGCTGCTGCCATCACCAGAGGGGCCGAGGTGTGTGAGAGGACTCCCGACCACTGCTCCACCCTGCAGACAGAACTGGTGGCCATCCTGCTGGCCCTGGAGCACGCTCAACACCGGCGGGAGCGCACCGTGGTGCTCCACACCGACTCCAGAACGGGGCTACAGGCTCTACAACAGCCGTATCCCAGCGACAACGTGGGCCTCGTCACCGCCATCCTGGGTAGCCTCCAGAGCCTCGCCGCGCAGGGGCGGCGGGTGAGGCTCAACTGGATACCCAGCCACGTGGGAGTACGAGGCAACGAGGCTGCTGACGCAGCCGCCAAGAGAGCTGCTAGTGGCCCCCAGGTGACAAGGCATGTGCCGCCCAGCCTGAGCCAAGTGAGGGCGCGAGCCAGGCTCGCCGCAACCAAGCGCGCCCGCCACACGCACCGGCAGCTGGAAACAAGGAAGAGACAGGCAGCTTGGTACGCCTCCGCCACTGGCTACCAGTCGTTGGACGCCTCCCAGCAGCAGCCCAGAGCAGACGGCGTGTTGCTGCAACGCGTAAGGCTGGGCTACTGCACCAGGGAACAGCTGTACGACGACTTTCGGGGGCAGGAGTGCGACCACTGCGGGAGGCACAGCCGCCACCCGCTAGTGCACTACCTACTGTCCTGTCCGGCCACCGCCGCCCTCAGACCAACGCCGCCACCACCGGCCCATCCTGTAGGCGGTGATCTCCTCAGCAGCCGCGAGGCCAGGGCTGCCCTCATCGTCCGCCACACGCCCACAGACCTGATGCTGCGAGTTCTCAGGGCAGCGCCCCCGCCCCGCTGAACAGGTCGCAGCTCCTTTCCTGACCGGCGAGCAGCACTCCTCGCCGCGCCACCGCACCGCCCACCACCGGGACCCAAGACTCCCCCACCTGCGGGCTGGTGCCCGCTTTGTGTATTATGTACATTCATGTATATTTTTTCCTTTGTGCAATATGTATATATGTATATGTTGACATAATACTCAATAAACCTTTAATAATAATAATAAAGTGAATAAACCAGAGACTTAGGAAAAGATTGTTTGCTTGACGACCTCCAGTTTCCCTTAAGTGACTTAAAAGACGCTCACGTATGTGGGTTTGGGCAGGAGAGGGAAATGATCTATTCACCCTAGCTAGAGTGCTTGGGAAAGTCTCTGAGAGTCGCAGAACGGCAAAAGGCAAGGTAGAGTGCTTCGCGCATTCCCTGAGAGGCCTATCCCGCCGCAGTGGCGTGCACCGACCCGGAGGAGTTACGACGTCGGGGGTACACTGCTGTCTGCCTTCCCCGTACGCTGAGACTGTGGTCAACAGCAGCCGGTGGTGGTGGTGGCTACTAGGCTCCACTCCCCACCCCTCCCCCTGGCATTGTAACATTATTATTATTATTATTATTATTATTATTATTATTATTGTGTGTAAATATATGTAATAGTTAATTTATATTAGATTTATTTATTAGAGAGAGAGAGAGAGAGAGAGTATTATTAAACTTTATATAAACAATCCCTAATAATATTGATAATAATAATAATAATAATAATAATAATAATAATAATAATAATTTATGTAGTGTTGTCTATATAAATTACATAAATACGTACATATTAGGAGGGAGAGAGAGAGAGAGAGAGAGAGAGAGAGAGAGAGAGAGAGAGAGAGAGGATTATTAATCTTTATATAAACAATCCCTAATAAAAATGATAATGATAATAATAATAATAATAATAATAATAATAACAATAATAATAATAATAATAATAATAATAATAATAATAACAATAATAACAATAATAATAATTTATGTAGTATTGTCTATATAAATTACATAAATACGTACATATTAGGAGAGAGAGAGAGAGAGAGAGAGAGAGAGAGAGGCTATTATTATTATTATTATTATTATTATTATTATTATTATTATTATTATCATTATTATTATTATTATTATTATTATTATTAATTAATTAATTGTTTTAATTTGTTTTTTATTAATATTTAAGATTTTTTTCACTTGGAGAAATAAAAAAATCTTTCCTTTAACCTATTATTATTATTTTTGTTATTACTATTATTATTATTATCATTATTAATATTATTATTATTATTATTATTATTATTATTATTATTGTGGTGTGTGTGTGCGTGTGTACGTGCGTGCATCTGTAAATATAGTTTAAAAAAATAATGATAATAATAATTTTCGCGTTTAAATTAAAAGAAAATAATTTAAAAATAATAATAAAAATAATTTAAGACGCGAATTATTAATGTGACTTGTAAATAAATAATAATAATAATAATGATAATAATAATAATAATAATAAATATTACCAATTATTATTGTTGTTATGAATATTTCTCGTGTATATATATATATATATATATATATATATATATATATATATATATATATATATATATATATATATATATATATATATATATATATATATATATATATATATATATATATATATATATATACTGGAGCTGTCTCAGATGAAATCTCCTCCTTGTTGTATTCGTAAGAAGTGTATAACTGTGTATTACCTTGAGATATTTACAAGAAGCCTAGTTGAAATGGTACTTCCAAGAAATGTACAGAAAAAAACTTATTACAGCCTATTGGAGTTACAGGGTGGTGTGACGAGGGCCAGCCAGCCATGGTGCCGTGTGCAGCATGGTGTTGTGCGGGGAGCGACTGGGCCGTATCCTCCTCAGCTGTTAAGTGCAGCTGTTAACTTTTACTCTCAAAGTGAAAAGTTAATGTTAGCTAAAAGTAAACGCTATCCTCATCGACTTTCAGCGTAACAATTAACAGAGGTGGCTGCTTTCACAGTGGAATGGTTGCTTCATAACCTTGGCGCAGAAATGAATTGAAAATTATTTCACAACAGAAATGTGTGCGCGTACAGCTGGACCGTCATGTTCGGATGGCAGTTGCACCAAGCTGTCAGTCCATGGTGTTGAAGACAGTTTAAGGAATTGTGGGAGGTGGGGCACTATGGGATGCAGAATGCTTTCCTGCACAAGATGGTTATACTGCAAATAAAAGAACAAATAAGCAGGCGATCCTTAATTCTTCAATACATCAAGAACAGGGTGTGCAAGAAAGGCTTCCTTGCCATCCACGGCCTCGGTGAATGCAGGGTCAGGAGTGCCATTCAGAAAGTGCCTCCTTCAGGGACGCCATCATCTGACAAGCGAGGTCGGCACACATCACACAATAAGATCGTGGGCAGAGAGGCTGCACTTGTAAGGACCACATCAGGATACTTCTAGCAGTCCTTCCACTACAGCAGGCCAAACACGCCCCATTTCTCTATTTGGACTCTACTTTAATCATCAAGAAACTGTACGTGTGCATCACCTGGATGATTGACAACCATCCCACGAGATGAGTCACCTTACACGACGACAGCGACATCTTCACCTCAGCATTCAACATCTTCACAGCCTGCGCAACTTGTGACGCCCTCAACATTGCCGCCACAAATCATGAAAACGATGCCTCAGAAGTAACAGAATACAGGAAGAAGCAGGAAGAGCAGAGAAAGATAGCTACAACACCACATTTAATGAAATCTTTCCAAATTAATGGTGATGTCTCGATCTTCAGCAGGCTCTCCCAACATTAACAATCTCACTAAACATTGCCTATTACAAAACGCGAATTCTGGGCTTAAAATGTATATATTCACATCATCAAACACAACAATATGTATGTTTAGCACGAGACCACGGCAAGGCGGGGCTCAGTAGAACCAGCTAGTTGTTTCAAAGACTGGATACCCAAAACGATTCAACAATAGGGTCTTTAGCAACCTTGTTCCGTGACAGCTGCTGCTCCGGCCAGAACGAAAACATTGATATAATCCTGAACTTCCTCAATTAACTACACTACACCTGCAAGTGAACCATTCTTTCCTTGTCTCAGGCGCGTTCGTTCATTTTGAAAAGGAGTTGAAGAGATCTGGGAGCAACTACGCCCCCCCCTCCCCCACCGAGCCGGAAGACTATCACCAGGGAAGCAGTAATGAAAAACTACGATATAATTTGCGTGAATCAGTCTTTCTTTCTCACCATACGCGATCTCACAGTTTCTACTAAATTCCACGCCCCTGTCCTGGCCCTGATCCACGTCTAGTCCACCTACAGATCGTCTTCTTGGTCCTACAGTTCGTTAACATCAACCTTGAGTTCTCCAGTGTCTTGTTCCTAAAGTTCTTGGTCCTGCAGTTTGTTACCTCCACCTTGAGTTCTCCAGTGTCTTGTTCCTAAAGTTCTTGGTCCTGCAGTTTGTTACCTCCACCTTGAGTTCTCCAGTGTCTTGTTCCTAAAGTTCTTGGTCCTGCAGTTTGTTACCTCCACCTTCAGTTCTCCAGTGTCTTGTTCCTAAAATTCTTGGTCCTACAGTTACCTTAACTACTCAATGGTTTATATTTTTCTTTGTCACTGCATCACCCGTGGTTTGTGCAACATCATACTGCGTCCTTTAATTGTGGTAAAAATTGAGTCCAACCTCGTGCACTGTTGATTCTTACATAGCAAGCTGTCAATTCGCCATCTTGGTCAGCATTTTAACCGCCTCTGGCTCACTACAATCATTAATGTAACGAATGTGACTTGGTGTGTGTGTGTGTGTGTGTGTGTGTGTGTGTGTGTGTCTGGGGAGTGCGATAGGTAGAAAACGAAACTTGTAGATTCAGATTAGTATAAAGATTTTATTTAAATTAGCTATAATCTTAGAAAACGATGCATAGAGACTTGAAATAAGGCAAAATGGTTATTATAATTAATCTTTTAAAGGTATATACAACAATTTCAACTTTATTTTATCGTTTTGCATATTTAAAGACACCAAACTAATTACATGGAAGCCAATAAAGGAGTCAGAAGGTTGTGGGGCAAGGATCGAGGGTGAAACGCCTTCATTGCTGGCTGTCTCAACCTTACCAAGTTCTCCAATGCGTTTCTCCTGTTAATAAAATAGCAAACATATTAATCTGTCACTAGAACCAAAAAAAAAAAAAAAAAAAAAATCTTTAAAAACCAGTACAACCTTCATTAGAGTCATTAGTATTAGAGATACAGCTAACTGTTTCAAAATATGGTTCATTAAGTCTTTCAGCGTGTCATGCCCGCTCAGTTCACTTCACCAGTAGCAGCAGCGGAGAGAGGTCTCGTGGCGTGACGCAGGACTTGACGAAGGAGTGAAATGGTAAGCTTTGTAATGATTATGTTAAATTAACACTCACTGGGTGGAATTAATGCGTAACTCGTAAGATAGTGAATAATTAGCTTGAATAGGTGAGGATTATGTTAGATAAGTGTGATTGGGGTAGGTCTGCCCATATGTGGTGATTAGGCTAGTCACGTAGTTAATGATTAGGTTAGGTGAGCTGATTAGGTTGGCCTAGTGAGGTTGGCTAGGTGTGATTAGGCCAGATGGTGATTATAACACTGCTCAGGTGACGTACTTAAGCTTATCAGGTGAGAATTAGATATGCTGAACAGATATTAAGTTATTTATATGTCCAGGGGGAAATAATTAGGCGAGTGATTAAGCTGTAAGAGTGATTAGACTGCAGGCAGCGTAATTAAGCTTGTTAGGTAGGAAGTTGCATGTTTGTCGAGGTGATCTGACGTGTGACTAAGCTTACTGAGGTGAGAATTAAGGAAGTGAAGTCGAGATTATTTGCACACGAATACGTACGAGCGCGGAAGAACATGATAGATTGGTATGTCTGTGGCCGCTGCTTTGTGTTCCCTCGACTTGTTCGCTGTGGTAAGTGGTAATTGGCTTGTTAACCCCTTCGTTACCGATGAAGTACCTAGTACTTCATGTGAATTTTCGGCTGCCGAACCGATGAAGTACGTGCGTACTTCATCGCTTATTAATGATACCCAGGGCTCCATATTTCTCGGTTTGTATGGTTTTAATTTACGACAGTGACAAATTGACTAATTGGCACCTTGTGTTTCAAGGACGTTGGCCGGTGGTGGCGGGGGCGGTGATGTGTAGAGACGTCGCAGTGAGCGTTTTGATACCAGATAGCGCCAGAATTTTTAATTCTCGCCGGAAAATAAATACTTTTTGGGGCAAGGTTTTACAAGCTTACAAAGGTGTATCGTTGCACAGTAATGCGTCTGAATTTTAAGTCAATTAATTTCGTGATAACTGACAGCACATGACATTGTTTGAGCTTCTATTCATAATTTCAGATAATATTCTTAAAAGAGCCTATAAGTGTATCAAGGCAGGCAATCTGTAATTTTCTACTGACCTCAATGGAAGTATACTAATATATACTTGCATTTTCATGTACTAAACAACAGGCAAATCCATTTAATGTAAAGAAAATATAATTTTGTATCAGAGACTTTATTTTTGCGGTACGATCACTATCCTCGGGTACTTGGGCAGCGAGCAAACCTAAACACAGACACTCGACTACCCTGCACAATGGATACATCACCGCCACAATCATGGACTACAGCGGAATTAAGAAAATTCTTGAAAGAACGAGCTATACCCTATTCTGGATATAGTAAAGCAAAGTAAAGGCCTTTGTATCGGCAGAACTGAGAGGCTATTGTTTACACTTTACACTCCCTAACGGCGCGCGGCGCTTTCTTTAACTGAAGAATCATGATCAAGATAAGTACGTCGTACGTCCGCCAGCGGTGCTGTTCTTTTTTTATTTCACTGATTACTTTCATATACAGGACGTGTCAGTGATATCTGATATTTTTCAACATTCCCAGATTAAATGCACAAGCCGAAGTCAACATCCTTTTATTTTTACTGTTTATACTTACTTAAAAAAAATTCATTACCTATTTTTAGTTTTATCTTATAATTCAATTAACAAAGCCTTATCATACACCAGTAAGTATGAATATTAATATTAAGGGTTATGTTTTTAATTTTAGATACACTTGTGCAGCAATTCATGCTGTACTTTTCCTGCACATCGATTTCAAATTTGGCTAAGTCACCCCTTTGCACCACGAAATCGGAGACAATTAAAAATGCTGGCGCTGATAGGTATCTACCAGCCTCACTGCGACGTCTCTAAACCCCTCAGTGTGATTTGACAGTGACACGTGTTGCGCCATGGCGTCTTTGTTTTCCCCCAGCAGTGATTCTGAGAGTTATACCACTCTTGATGATGACTTGCAAGGATCAGACGATATTCCAACACAATCAGAAGGCCTCGCAAGTGATTCAGATGATGACTATTTGGTAAAAAATGACAGTGAGGCGAGTAGTGATGACCAATATGATAGTGATGGTGACGATGAGGATACACCAGCCAGCCCCACACCTCACACCTTCACACTCATGGCTGATCCTTTTTCTGATCATCGTCCTGGCACTGTTCCTGCCATAGGAGAAGATTTTTCAGGTGTTCATCCTGATGTCCCACGGGGTAACATTAGTGCTCTGGACTGCTTCCAGCTATTCATGTCAGACGAGGTGGTAGAATCGCTGTGTTTGTGGACGAATGTCCGTGCAGCCAAGTTTTTCGTTGACAACCCAACGATAAGTTGTTCAATGCATTTCTTTATGTTGAAATACCATCTTGTGTCAGCTTGTTTTCATAGGAAATCATGTATAACAACTTCCGATTTGAAAAAGTATACATCCCATGAGCCAAATCTATCAAAAGACATGAAAAATAATACTTAGATGATTAAATATGGGCATAGAAATGAACATTAACTACCTACACGAAAGCGCTCGAAAAACTCGGTCCGGGGGAAGAGGGTTGGTACGCGTCGGGATCATGGAGTCGGTGACGAAGGGGTTAAGTACCATTGCTCATTACTTTCATTCATTCATTATCTTTTTATGTATGTTTATATTTGTTGCACACACACACACACACACACACACACACACACACACACACACACACACACACACACACACACCTTTAAGGGGAGGGGATACCTTAAAAAATAACACTTTTCGATTAAGGTTAAAATTGAGTTATTAAATATCATAGTCTTCCTTAACTTGTCTTACGTTTTCTGTGAGCACCACAAGTTGATGCCATTCTTCCTCATATTTTTAAATCGCCTTTATTTACCATTATTAAAGGGCTTTAAAATAAATTAATACCCCACCGCGGTCAGTCCTGCCAGACGTAAAAGAATTTGCTTGTGCTCCGCTACCCAAGGCCTCTTCATTTTAATATTGTACCTGGAAGCGTGATTCGTTATAATAAAGCAAAGCGTGAACGAATAGATGCACCAAACAAGATGATAGAATAGAAAAATAATCAAGAGTTGCGTTGTTGTAAGTCGCCGCCGCACGCTGCCATTGTTTCACCGCCACAATGATAATAATAATAATAATAATAATAATAATAATAATAATAATAATAATAATAATAAGGCACTTACAATTTACACATCTATAAAATATGAGTAGAGGGAAAAAAAAATTGACAGGACTAGATACCTCAGGGTGTGTCGCCTAAAATACGCCTTACAAAAAAAAATAAATAAATAAATAAATAAATAAAATCTGCAAAACTAATCGGCGAATTTCAGCGAAAATTGTGGAATTGCTTCATCAAGTAGTGAGGCACACACACCAACACTTAGGAGGATCAGACGAATACGCCCATTACCACGCCCACACTCTCACACGTCCGCGCCCACACAATCTCGCCCTCACAGGCCCGCGTCCACGTATTCACACGCCCGCGCCCACACACTCACACGCCCGCGCCCACACACTCACACGCCCGCGCTCACACACTCACGCCCTCGCTCTCACAAGCCCGCGTCCACGCCATCAAACGCCCGCGTCCACGTACTCACAAGCCTGCGCCCACACACTCACGCCCGCGCCCACATACTCACACGCCCGCGCCCACACACGCCCGCGTCCATGCACGCACTCACGCCCGCGTCCACGCACACACACACGCCCGCCTCCACGCACTCACGCCCGCCTCCACGCACTCACGCCCGCGTCCACGCACGCACTCACGCCCGCGTCCACGCACCCACTCACGCCCGCGTCCACGCACACACACACGCCCGCCTCCACGCACTCACGCCCGCCTCCACGCACTCACGCCCGCCTCCACGCACGCACTCACGCCCGCGTCCACGCACGCACTCACGCCCGCGTCCACGCACGCACTCACGCCCGCCTCCACGCACTCACGCCCGCCTCCACGCACGCACTCACATCCACGTCCACGCACGCACTCACGCCCGCGTCCACGCACGCACTCACGCCCGCCTCCACGCACGCCCGCCTCCACGCACGCATTCACGCCCGCGTCCACGCACGCACTCACGCCCACGTCCACGCACGCACTCACGCCCGCGTCCACGCACGCACTCACGCCCGCGTCCACGCACGCACTCACGCCCGCCTCCACGCACGCACTCACGCCCGCCTCCACGCACTCACGCCCGCGCCCACGCACTCACACGCCTGCGTCCACGCCCTCAAACGCCCGCGCCCACACACACACACGCACATGAACACGAATTCATTCAACCATTAGAATGCTCATGCACTCAGAAATCTGGTGACGACACACTCAAAAATCTGGAGACACTCAAAAAATCTAGTCAGGCACCCAAAAGAATAGTCATGCACTCAGAGACACAACTCCACACACACACACACACACACACACACACACACACACACACACGCACATTAACCTTCTAAATTTGCATTAAATTTGTCTATTAATGTTTTGTTGTATTAAACCAGATTTTTCTTTTATTTTTTTTTCCTCAATTCACCTCGAAGTTGGGATTTCTAATACTTATTTTCCTAATTTGTTATTCATGTGATATATATATTTTTTCTTATACTGTTTTATTTCCTCGTATATTTTTCTATAGAGGGTTTCAAAAACGTATCTCTGGAACCATAAACTGACTTTGAATAGCAATAATAAACTTCGAAGGTGTGAGCAGAAAGTTTTAAATTATTATTATTTTCAAATTGTAAGTTATTCATAAGTTTATCCTCGAGATTATATTTTCACTTCTCCAGGACCAATGTCGCTACCCTTCTGCAATATTAAATTTGATTACAACTATAGATTTCGTGTGCTTTACATTTATAGGGGTGACTTGACAAAGGCTCTCTCTCCCACAGGCTCCTCCTTGGCCAATCAGCACCGAGGCAAAGTTGATTGATATACAGGTGTGAATTCAGCTGCCTCCTCGCTGTTCCCGTTGCCAGGATACCATGTGATCGAGGCAGTGTTGGGGAAGGTGAAATTATTCATCAGGTTCGTCTTTTAAACTTCTAATATGTATATAATGTTGTGCTATTGAAATTTCTGCTGCCATGCGAATTTCAATCATCCTTCAAATATAATTGGGAAGTATTTATTTAAGGCACATTTTTCAGTTTCTTGTCTGTCATACTGCTATGCTTTTCAAATTTCCTTTCTTGAATGTGACTGAATTTTTGACGCAATTCACACAAAATATCGACACATTTCTTGCATAGTGCATTGTACTTTTCAAACTTGCTCGGTTTTTTCGTATCATGTTTGTCTAGTCATAGTCTTTTAGGCAACCAATCCCCAAACATCTCATACTAAGAATCTCGGCACCTTTTCCACGCCTCATTCTTTTCAAAGGTTGTTTTGTAATGAAATCAATTATCAAACCTTAAGAATCTCAGCACATACAAGCTTCATGTGTCTAGGAGCTAATGGTCCGTTTCCCTTGCAGGTGTGACGTGTGCTGCTTCACTCCATCCCATGAACAGTTGCCCACAGGAATCTCTACCACATCAGGCCTGACATACTCATTGCAATCAGGGAGTCGAGTTTCATCAGGAAGAGAGGCTGTGTCACTACCTGTAAGCCTGACGAGGTGTTAGTTAAGTCAAGGAGCGTCATCAGGAAGAGGGGCTGAGTCTTGCTACCTGTAAGCCTGACAAGAGGAGTCAAGGAATTTTTCATTGCAATCAAGGAAGAGTCAAGTTGTAAGAAGATTGTAAGGCAAGAATTTTAAGCAGAATAATTGTCAAGCAGTTAACAGCAGGAAGAATGCAGCGAGAAAAGGGTACAAGAGTTTTCAAGTAAGAAGATTGTAAGGCAAGAATTTTGAGCAGGAAGGATATTGTTAAGCAGTTTAGCAGCAGGAAGAGTCCCTTCAAGCTGTTGGTGGGAGTGACAAGCATCCTTCAGGACTTGCAAAGGCTGAAGTCCTCAACACTAGTCTCACTCAAGTTGACACAGGAGCTCTCTGACACAAGGAAAACAAATCATTTATCCTATTGTGTATTTATTAAACTTTTGTGATTAAACAATAATGATTAAACAATATATATATTATCTTGTACATACTCGTACTTAGGGAATGATTAAACAATAATGATTTATTAAACAATATATATATTATCTTGTACATACTTAGGGAATTATACTAACAAGTTGCAAATAAACAAGCTTTCTGGTGTAACAATTCATGCCTCCTCAGAAACTTTGGCAATGTGATTTAAACAAATATATTTAATCATCTTGTTCATACTTGTGGAATTATGTGGAATTATATACTAAAATCTTTTTACAAATTGCAAATAAGCTGCTTTCTGATGTAACCAGTTCATAGCCGATAAAAAAAAAAAAAAAGCAAAAAATACTAGCAACAATTGATCATCCTCTGGTCAAAAAAAAAAAAAAGCCAAAAATTGGCCCTGGTCAAAAAAAAAAAAGAAAAGCCAAAAATGGCAAGTTTAAGATGAAACTTGCACACACAAGCCCTGTCCGAGCGACTCCGGTGTCGCTCGGACAGGGCTTATGTGTGCAAGTTTCACCTTAAACTTAACCAAAAATAGGCCAGCCAATCCTGGCTTTTTTTTTTTTTTTTTTGACCAGAGGATGATCTATTGTACGAGTATCTATTGTTTTGGGTCCTATTTTATTTTATTTATTTACTTGGGGATGCATGAATTGTTTACCACCAATATATAAATTTAGTTTACACAAGCACATTCTGTAATTTTATCAAACTATATAATTCACATGAGAATGATACTCACAAATTTATTTATTGCCAAAGACACAAAGCAAAGCACCCTAGACTACTACACTGGAGACAGCTGGCAGATCTGGCTTGCAAGATTTACACTGAAGCAGGCAACACATCAGGCTGCACCACCAGGAAGAGAGTACACCCACCACTGGCTGCAGACACCTTCACATCAGCCCTGCAATGAGGCACCACCACTGGCTGCAGACACCTTCACATCAGCCCTGCAATGAGGCACCACCACTGGCTGCAGACACCTTCACATCAGCCCTGCAATGAGGCACCACCACTGGCTGCAGACACCTTCACATCAGCCCTGCAATGAGGCACCACCAGGCACAGAGGACACCCACCACTGGCTGCAGACACCTTCACATCAGCCCTGCAATGAGGCACCACCACTGGCTGCAGACACCTTCACATCAGGCCCTGCAATGAGGCACCACCACTGGCTGCAGACACCTTCACATCAGGCCCTGCAATGAGGCACCACCAGGCAGGCACAGAGGACACCAAACACTGGCTGCAGACACCTTCACATCAGGCCCTGCAATGAGACACCACCATCACCACCAGCCTTGATTGCACAGACAGAAGACAAACCTCTGCAAATAAATACATAAATAATGCAACTTGGGTAAACTAGTTATTAAGAATGAGCTTATTTCTGCATCGCACACACACACACTAATTCCTCACTCACACAAACCCTTATTTCCACAAACTTTTCACTCCCTCCCCTGGCCTAACAGGTGCCTCAGACAATCCTTTAACACCCCACAATAATTCCACATCTATTTATCTCCTATATCCATGAATTCCCCAAAATTAGTCTCATATTTAACCCAATACTTTCACATGCACATCGCAATAACAACAACAATGCATCCTCTAATCTTATTTCACAGTGATCACTGCAAATCATTCCTTCTAACACTCTCTCTCTCCATTAATACTTCACAACACACCTCACTGACAAGACTCACTCGCACCTGTCAGGACTTGCACTTAACAGGAGCTAACATCTGCTTATCCAGCCATCTGTTGCTTCTCTTACAGTCTTGTACCACTATTTTCAATGTTACTGCTCTTGTAATCGCGGTTAAGTGCATGCCTCCCCTCCTCCAACTCCTTCAGAAAACGTTAATCTTATTCCTCTTATCCATACACAAACACACATACACACACACCCAACAATGCTATATACAGTTGAAATTCCCCTATCCAAACTTCCTGGGACCAAAATTGCTGCAGATTTCAAATTTTCCCAGTTTTTTTCTAAATATTTCTATATGAATTTATAAAATGGGACAGCTTGGGGTTGGCATCAAGCTTTACACATACCTTCAATGTGGCTTTACAATGGCCACACAGAATATTACAGTGCATGACAGCACACCCACAGAACAAAGGCTTCACTGCTCAAAAAAGTAGCAAATTATCACCCATGGCAACTCTCGTGCCCTGAGGATGCCATATTCAGCCCTTTAATCACAGAGAGACTGCCAGACATAGTGGAAGGGAAGGTCTCTCCTGTACTTCCCTGCCTGTGTTCCCCTTACTGCTACACTCTGATTTCACAGCTCACATTTAATAATTGCATTATAACAGGTGCTGTCAAGCTTAACAAAGGGAAGAGTGCTGTGCTGGGCATTGTTTGAGAGGGCTTTGTAGTTGTGAGACTGGACGGGAGACAGGAAGATCAGTGACAGCCATGACACAGGTGGCCACAGATGCACTGTCACTGTCTATCAAAAGCTTTTGATAGAGTCTGGCACAAAGCTTTCATTTCCAAACTACCCTCCTACGGCTTCTATCCTTCTCTCTTCCCTGGACTTTTCCACATCTTTTCATAGACGTCCAACCCTTCAGGAAGTAAACAGTTCACACAGGGAAGCCACAGAATGCCTGACTTCTCACCTCTCTAAAATTTCAGATTGGGGCAGAGCAAACTTGGTATTGTTCAATGCCTCAAAAACTCAATTCCTCCATCTATCAACTCGATACAACCTTCCAGACAACTATCCCCTCTTCTTCAGTGACACTCAACTGTCCCCCTCTTCCACACTGAACATCCTCAATCTGTCAGCTTGCAGTCTCTCAAGGGCCTCAGTCAAGATTCTCCTCCAGGCCTGGCCACATGCTGCCTCTGTCTCCAAGAACACACCTACTCATTTCACACTGATATAAGCAACCTTTTCAAAGTCCCTCAGAGCATTTTCCATTTCTGACAACAACCAATATTTAATGGGCTCCTACACACACACACACACACACACACACCAGAATTTTTCTCACCCTTAGCCAGCAGATAGCACACCTAGAGTACTCACCATTTCCTGTGAGTGGCAGTGCACAGCTGTTTTCAGTGAGTATCAGTGGAAGGTCCACCATCACACAGTCTTGTGACAGCCTGGACTGGGCACCTGCTGACCAGCTCTGGAACCTTCAGGGAGGTTTACTGCAAACCTGCACAATGAAAGAAAATTCAGTTTGAGTAAATGTACATATTAGATAGAGACAAAACTGTAGTGAGTTATCTAAGGAACTTATGACAATGGTACAAAGATATTACATGGCCCAAGCCTTCAATTCAAAGTAAGTGCTTCAGATTTACATAAAAAATTCAGACAGCTTCTAAAATCTACATAAACAATTCATGCAGCTTCTAATTCCATCATTGAGCGTCATCAGCCGTTGGTCCTGGGTTGGCTGACAGTCGTCCCCAAGTGACGCACCTGGCTCACTCAACCCCACGTGCTTCATCGCTCTGTCTGTCTCACTCCTCCACACCTGGCTCACTCAACCCCACGTGCTTCATCGCTCTGTCTGTCTCACTCCTCCACACCTGGCTCACTCAACCCCACGTGCTTCATCGCTCTGTCTGTCTCACTCCTCCACACCTGGCTCACTCAACCCCACATGCTTCATGGCTCTGTCCGTCTCACTCCTCCACACCTGGCTCATTCAATCCCACAATGTTCACACTTTTTCCACACAATTTCCACACTTTTTCCACTTTTCTACACAATTTCCATACCTGGCTCACTCAATCCCACAATTTCTACACTTTTTCAACACAATTTCCACACTTTTCCACACCTGGCTTGCTCCATCCCACAATTTCCACACCTGGCTCACTCAATCCCATGTGCTTCATTGCTGTGTCAATCTCACTTCTCCACTTACTTACATACCATTGTAAACGCTCTCCATATCTGGCACTCGTACTTCAGTCACTTTCAACAAGCCTTCACTCAACCACTCAAAAGCCCAACTAGTTTCCAAGCCACTCTTTACTACCATCCTAACACACTTCTTCCCCCAACTGCTACTCCTAATATTCCATACAAACACCTTTCTCACTAGTCTCTCATCATCCATTTGCTCTAACCTAGACCCTGCCGAGGTACCCTGCACGAACACCCTCCACAGCCACCACCTCCGCCATCACGCCTTTCTTCACCATCCGACTCTTGCTCCTGCCCTCCGCCTCCTGTCGCTGCCACGTCAGGAGTGCGTCAGCCAGCATCATGTAGCAGGTGGAATGGTGTCGCTGCCGGGCCATGGTGTCTGGGTGGGGCAGGGCGGGAGGCACGGGATGGGGTAGTCTGGAATGATTTGGTTGTTATTGTTGTTGTTGTTGTTGTTGTTGTTTTTGTAGAAAGTATGGTTTAATTACTGTTTCTTAGTAAATATAACAAAATGAAATAGGTTAAAATTAGATACATTATTAAGAATAGCATCTCTCTCTCTCTCTCTCTCTCTCTCTCTCTCTCTCTCTCTCTCTCTCTCTCTCTCTCCCATAACACACAAAAAATGAGATACAAATACAAAATAAATAAATATGTACACCAAAGAATAAAAAATTAAATAAACAAATAAATAAAACTACCTAAAAATGAATATAAATGTATTTTCTCAAGTATAGATCAACCACTTACCACCTAACTTAATCATTTATTTATTTATTATTACTATTATTATTTTGTTTAATTAAGCAATAACTACAAATAACTACGAACTGTGATTCCCATAACGGTTAACCCCGCCCTGCCCTGCACAGCTCCAGCAGCCGGCCACCAGTGACTCTCAAGCACTCAGATGGGGAGGGTGTCATGTGGGAATGCATCACTTCATTAAACTTTTACTTTTTCGCATTAATAGATTGATATGTAATGCAAGATATTCTACAAGCTTAAGTCTATCTGATACGTATTAACCTTGGGAGAAGAGGATAAATTCATGTCCACATAAGTCTATCTGACACATAAGCATTAACCTTGGGAGAAGAGGCTAAGTTTAGTCTATCTGACACATAAGCATTAACCTTGGGAGAAGAGGCTAAGTTGATGTCCATATTACCTGGGAGGAGGGAGTGGATATGAGAAGGGAGGTATAAGTGAAGACTGAGGTGCAGTGAGGTGAGGCCAAGTTGGGTCAGGTTAGGTTGGGTCAGGTGAACAATCAAGGTGAGCAGGTAATAAAGTAATCAGTAAGGTAAGAAAATATAGAGTGGCTTGTTTTCAGCTTCTTCAAACAAAAGTTGTGGTGTTCTGCAGTTCAAGTGTGACTGAACATTTTGCTTCACCAGCCAGCAAGACCCCAACTGAAAATATACCTCCATTTCCCTCAGGTCTAGTACTTTGGCTATAAAACTTTCACAAATGGACGTACAGGTAACATTGTCTGGTGTTGTCGCTTACATAAAGAGCCATGTCATGCCGCGCCCACGACTCCAACACTGAAATAAACCAACAAATAAAATCACACACACTTTCTACCGATGCTAAGACAACCAAAACTAGGTGGCACAAATTTCCCCTCCTATTACCTGACACCAATCCAGCTCCACCACCACTACTGCTGCTCCACTCCGCCCGTCACTCCAGTAGGTGATGGTGACTACTTACACACAATTACAGCTGAAAACCATCATCTCTTCAACCCTGGCCGAAATATTGTTGTTCGCACATGGCGGGGCGGCGGCCAGTCTTCACCCAGGGACGGTTAACTTAATTTTTTGAGTTTTTACTAATATTTCTTGTTCTTTGTGATAGTTTTCATAGTTTATTTTAATTATGTTAATTTTCGCACTGTTTTTCTTTCGTTACCGTTGTCATTTCTCCTTACTTATTAATTAATCCTCTAATTCTTTTCATTATATTGTATTCGAAGACTTAGAAACATTCCCCTCTTGCAGTTCATGTTCTTTGGGGTGTTTCTCAAAGTATTTTCACCATACTGATTCTTGCACTTCTTTTATCTTCATTTCTCCTAACGTCCTTCTCCCAATACAAAATATTCTATTCGTCAGGAGTTGCTGGCTTCATCTCTACTGGTAACTGTGCCTGACACTGCGCAGGAGGGACGTATCAGTACTATCTATGCACAAGTCAACTAAGTACTGTGCTTGTTGAACCTGAAAACAATGTACATTTGTTTAAATTACAAGCGGCGTTAGTTTAAATTACAAGCGGCGGTCCCGGTAGAGGAGCTGTCAGTCTGCCTCACTTAAGCCTTCATCACACCAAAACTAGGCAATAGCGATTATATCTGACTAGCGGAAATGAAAGCACTGTTATGTGGCTCCAGTTAGTGACAGGATTGGCTGATAAGTGAGAGATACAGCAATTAATGGCGGATATATTTATAGAAAGCCAGCCTTCACTTCAGCCGACAAGATGAATTTTGGCAGCTTTTAATTTTCTCGTGGTTAAATCAAGGGTGTTTTGTCCTTGTGGTTAGAAACGTTAGCAGGACCGTGGAATATTGAGTCAAGTGTACAAATGTATTCCTAACGAGGAGAAAATGTTAAATATGATCCTTCCACAATCAAAAATAAATAAATAAATAAAAAGTTTGACGAAAATTTTGGAAAGCAGGACATTAACGTAACATTACCGTCCTATTTCGTTATTGTGCGTGACACGGAGCCATTACAAAGAACAACACCATTATCACACTCACCTCCTATTGCACCATGGCGTCTGTGACCAGTCCGCCAGGTGGCCAAGCAGCAGGTGGGTCATTTGTCAATATTGTAAGTGTTTCTGGCCCTCACGACCACCTTCCGGCAGCCATTAAGCTTCCACTGGCACGTGTCACCATCTTGAGAGAAAATCCGGGTTAAATAAGGCAGCTGCACACGCACGCCCTTCAAACACCACCCCTCTGTGTGTCTGACGTCCGCTCACTCTCCTATGTCAGCGTGCACTCATTACCCACAAACCTACAAATTATATTTCCAATTACTCCAGCTTCTCTCATATTACACTATTCTAATACAAAATAAAACAAGTGAAATATAATGAAGCATGAACATGTAAAACTAAGTTATAAGCCATTGTAATTGTAATTGTCAAAATGTCCACATCTCTCTCTCTCTCTCTCCAATTCAAGCGCCAAATTTGAAGTGGTTCCGGCGGTGTTTACACTACGATTCTTCATCTATTGTATGACCTTGTGTGAAGTCATTGAAAAGCTTGTGTGACTTGAAGCCTCTCGTTATTATCAAATGTTTAATTGTCATGGATGAAATCAGGTAGACTCTTTAAATTATGTAAACAGCTTGGGTCTACCACAGATTAACGTACCCTCTGCACCACGCTGTTATTATCAGCGCACTTCAATTATATATATTTTTTTTTTCTTTTCCTTCATAATTTGTTCTGTATTACATTTTATTGTGTATTTATATATTTATTTATCCGTCTCTATTATCTTCCTTTTTTCCTTATAATTTATGTATATTTAATTTGATATCTCTCTCTCTCTCTTACAACCGTAATAGATATCCAACTGCCGGGAAGCACAATTTTGGTAGATTTTCTGAACCTATTAAAATTCAGAAGGAAACAGCAATAATTCGGAATCTCTTGAAATCCATAACTCAGTAGACGTGCTGATGTTTCGATAGATTTGACAGTACATGCAGGATACTGATTGTTATTAGGTATTCAGATAATGACATGAACAGAATTAGTTAAAAATTAGCCAAAAGTGCCATAACATCAGGAGACACAGATAAAACTATATCATTATATATTTACGTTAAAGGAAATAAATGCAACAGCGACATATTAGTTCTTTATTGTCTGTTTGATGTCAGAGGGCGGGACCTGCGACTCTCAACACCAATCAGCACCTGACACACCGCGACAATTTCCACACTAAGAAGTAAAACGATCTCTCCCTTTTTTTTTTTGTCAATAGCAGCACTAACAACGAACTCCCGAACACAAAAGATGAGCGTAAAATAAAAATAATGATAATAGTAAATGAATGAATAAACAAAATAATTAAATATGATAAACTGTCTTAAATTATCTGTCCCTTTCCATGCACTACACCGGCAGGCTGGCAATCCCACACCACGAGGCCCAGACAGAGCACCACACACTCCATCCAGGGACTGAGGCCCAGACAGAGCACCACACACTGCTACACCCATCCAGGGACTGAGGCACCCTGCACACATCACATCCATCTCTCTACACCCCAAAACACATCAAAAGTACCCCAAAACATATCAAAACGCATCCACACCCATCTAAAACACCCAGAAACACAGCTTTACCCACCCACAGCACCCGAAACACACCCAAACTCCTTTAAAATAGCCCAAAAATACTTAAAACACTCCAAAACACCCCAAAATTCATCCAGAACTGACAAAAACACTCCAAAACACCCCAAAACACACTCAAAACTGACAAACACGCCAAGAATGTCATATATGAATATAGATATTTAAATATATATATATGAGACAGGCAGGGAAGGGAGTATTGAGGTGTAGAGGAAAGGAAGGATGGACTAAGGAGTAGGGACAGACAGGGTGTAGTAAGATGGGACAAACAGGCAGACAGGGAAAGAAGACAGGATTTATTGAGATGGAGGAGTACAAACGGGAATAGTTTAATAAGATGCAGGGGCGATACAGGGTGTATTAAGCTCTAGGGGCAGACAGGAGGGGTGTACTAAGGTGTAACAAGACAGGAAGGGTGTATTGAAGTGTGGGACAGACAGACAGACAGACACAGACAGACAGACAGACAGAAAGGGAGAGATAAAAAGAGAAAATATGAGTGACATAGACAAAGGATATGAGAGAGAGAGAGAGAGAGAGAGAGAGAGAGAGAGAGAGAGAGAGAGAGAGAGAGAGAGAGAGAGAGAGAGAGAGAGAGAGAGAGAGAGAGAGAGAGAGAGAGAGTACTAGTCATCTCAATCATTCAACATAAATTCCTAATATATGTATAGATTTGTGTATAGTAGCCTTACCTAATGTGTATAGATTTCTGAGCATATACCAGCATCTCTTATGGGTTTATGTGTGTATATCAGACTTAGCAAGTGTTTGGATGTGTCTCTAAGTATATACTAGTGTTTGTATACAAGTTTGTGTGTATATACCAGACTTAGTAAGCGTGTGTGTGTTTCTAAGAATATACAACCAATAGCAAGTATTTGTATGTCTCTAAGTGTATACCAGCCTTAATTGTGTGTTTATGTGCGTGTGTATACCAGCATTACATAGTGTTTGTGATGGTTTGTGTGTATACTAGTCTTTTTTAATTGTTACCCACTATCCCAGCCCTCCACACCCACCTGAGGCATACAGCATCACTCCAGAGTACAGCCCCAGGTTGGTCTGGCTAGCCCCAATGATGATGAAAGCAGGAACCATCATTATCACCTGTGGTTGATGATGATGGCTCCTACACACACACACACACACACTGCACAAAAACATTGCCTAAGGTTAATTTCAAATTCACCTTGGTGCCTGAGTCTCTAGTGGGGAGAGGATGGATCCCTCCTCCTACCCCAACACAAGGGACATTTGCACAGGCTTACATTCTACAGAAAAGTCTTGTCATTCATGCAGAGGTTTATTTTACATTTACTTCTTAAATCCATATTATTAACATCAGTCAGTATTTTCTTTACAAATTGTGGCAGCCTTATTCATCATTCATCCTTAATTTATGCCAGAAAGTTTGGGTGAGAATAAAATGTACATATTACAACAGTATCCAACAAAGTAGTTGTTGCCTTGCCATCTTAAGATTTAGTGTAAGTTTAAAGATTTACCTGTGTTAATGTTTGGTCTAATCCTTCACGGTATCTCCTTGCCTTGGTGTGCTGAGGCTGCATGGGGATGTAACTTGATAATTATGCAGACATACAGTATAAAAATTTCAGACTAAAGTGAGGGTTGCAACTTTTTTAAGGTTCTGGATTACTGGAGGCTTTGGCAACAATTACTTTGTTGGATGCCATTCCTGTGCACGTTATGAACCATCACGTCTTATCTTGGAGGTGAAGGTTTAGTATATAATCGTGAATTGGAAAAATACTTTTCTTGGAGGTTTTTAGTATATAATCGTAAATTGGAAAAATACTTTACTTTTAAAAAATCTTACAGTAAGTCCACATAAAAGTTAGCATACATTTATATGAAAATGTTACAAACATTTATATGAAAATGAGAGAAAAGATACTCAGTGATGTTATATATAGTGCATGACTTGTAGTGGGGATAACACTTGTATTGTCACTCTGGAAAGTCACACATTAACACCAAAAGCAATCAAGGAAATGCCAACATATATTCCATTTTTCTTTCTTTTTAGTAGATGGTTGCCTTGTGATGAAGGAACTTGCTCAAAAATATTTCCTAAAACTCTAAATGTTCACAAGTGAATGGTGAGTACGTTGTGAGAGAAAGATATGAACAGACAGGCAGGCAGGCATTTAAATGTGAATTAAATGTCAGTAACCTTTGGTAATGGTCAAAGAATTAATGGCGTGGAAGCTTGTGTGAAGTCCCTGATGAAAGATAAATATACCAGCCACTGGATTCACAAAACTCAACAGGATGACCCCCCCCCCCACCCATTGTAGTATTTGCTGGACTGGTAATTCCTTCTTCCATACTCATCACTCTCCTTCTCAGACCTGTACTTCCTCTTCTCACTATCCCTTCTGCTGTCATCATGATCTCTGTGGTCACTGACAAACCTCCCTTGCCTGTGGTCAGAATATTCCCTCCTGTGATCCCTGTAATTCCCACGATCCCTATAATTCCCATGACCTCTGTACTCCCCTTGATCCCTGCAGCCTCCTTCCTTCCTGTAGTCTTGATGCCTAAAGTTGCCTCTGCACTGTCTGTTGCGGTCAAATCTGTCAGCAGGGAGTATTGGCGGCTTAGGCAGGCTCTTCTTGCAGTGCTGGAACATATCAAATACTGGTCATTTCATAGACAAGGAGACAAGGAGCTGCTATAGAGTAGAGAGGAGGGATTCAGGGGATTCTGAACTTTGTTGGGATCTATGTACAGTAGAAACCTCAGTTCACAAACCAAAACAAGTTTTCCCATTTAAATTAATTAAAATACAATTAATCTATTCCAACCTCAGAAACTGCATTATTATTATTATTTTTTTCTTTCTTTATTTATTTATTTTTTTTGACAAGAATGAAGTTACAGTAACCACAGAAAGGTGTAAGTTTCTTGGACATCAGGCTATATCATGTCACTGATATGAAGGTCAGGTGCCTTCCCAGCTGTTTGACCTGGGAGCCCTTACCTTACTCCATCTCTAAATCACATGCCTTCATAAATTAATTAAGTCTGCCACTTCCTATTTCAACTTTCAGAATGGTTGGAAAGAGTTGTTTGAGAGGAAAAGACAAAATCTTGCCTTGCACCAGGCATGGGTTGGCTGGAAGGAAATATTTGAGCATAAAAGTCTATGTAAAATGGGGATTGTTGCACTACTCATGACAGCACATGCTTTCCAAATTCTACCTTGTGTCTGTGATCCAGGAATTCTTGACAACCTCACGTCTTATAAACCTGTCTAACAGATGCACTCTTTCTTTGGGCATCCAGACAATGGGACATGAGGTGAAATGTAATTGGACAACAGAGCACATACTGTTATGCAGAAAAATCCCTCCTTTACAGTCTTGCTCCAATATTTCCTTCCAGCCAGTGCATGTTTGGTGCAAGGCGAGATGGTGTCTTTTCTCTCCAATCATTATCATCTTTATAACCATCCTGAAAGTAAAGTAAAAAGAGGCAGGCTAAATAAGAAGGCATGCAATTTACTAGAGGTGGAATGGGGTAAAGGAGATCCAGGTCTAGCTCCTCTCCAACAGCTGGGAAGGCACCTGACTTGGGTGACTTGCCAGTGTGTGATAATCACAATGTTCACGGCAGGCATGCCAAAACACAAGTGTGTGTGTGCTTGCCAGCTGAGGGGGTCTGCAGGGTGTTTGTGCATTCACACACAGAAACACTGTTCAAGAACCATGGCAAAAATTCTTAAAAAATATTCATGAAGTGATTTGTTCATAAATAGGAATGTTCACGAACCGAGGTTCCACTGTGTGTAGTTTAAGGTGTAGTTGTGTGGTGCACTTCAAAGAAATTAAATTGGAGGAAGAATGTTAGGGCTATGCTTTCAGTGACAGTTAGTGACTGGAAATATTTATATTTAAGAAGGATAATGATGAGCATACTTGAGTGATGCAAGCAGATGAAGAATTGTCACCACCAGTGTCAGGGAAGCAGTAAAAATATTGCCTGTGAATGATGAGAGGAAAAGGTAGAGTGATGTCTGACCAACACCTAATGGAGGGAGGGAATTTTTGCGAGTAGATTTAAGATGAATGAGAGCAGGAAAAGCTGACAGAAGTGCTGAACAAGTAAGGTGAAAGGTGATAGAGTAATAGGAGAAGAGAATCACAGGGAGGTGGAAGGATAGAGTAAAAGAAGTCCAGCCAGCACATCTTGACATGATTGGTGAGTTGCATGTGGCCAACTAGCATGTTAGTTATTTTTACCACTGTATTCACCACAGAGAAGCTGCATGCCAAAAATACCTACTAAATGGCAATACTCAAGTTCTTCCCACTTGCTTTGATTGACAATATGGGTCGGTTTTAATTACTTTTCTTGAGAAATATGTGCCTTTTTATGAAGTATCACTTACCTCATCCCATCTGCAGCATTTTGTTATGCATGCATATACAAGTGCACAAATTTCTCGTGATGTCAAAGACTTACACAGAGTGACTGTATGGTACAAATCAGGACTGCATACAAGAAAATGTGCCAGCAAACTGGAGTAAACTGAGTTACAGTACATCACCTGGCTTCTAGGTTTGAGGCTTCTGGAGAGCATGATATGCTCCGCCACTCACACTGACATCCAGAAGAATCATGGGGTTCTGTTCCTTCAGCTGTCTTGCTCCAATAATGATGGGATTTTCCTCTAACTGCCACTATGTGTCAGCCAAAGTCCCACCACTTAACCTTAGGACGACATACTCCACACAGTGTTTGTGGCAGGAAATATCACACTTTCCACAACCCTCAAACTTCTGTTCTAATGTGATCTATGGGAGAGTGGGGGTGCTTACAGATGGAATGAATCAACAAAGTGTGTGTGTGTGTGTGTGTGTGTGTGTGTGTGTGTGTGTGTGTGTGTGTGTGTGTGTGTGTGTGTGTGTGTGTGTGTGTACACACATGCTTTATCTTGGCTATTTTCCTTTGTTGAGACTGCCTGTGAACTGTGCAAATTTTCTCTGCCTGGAGGAAAGATAAAATAAGCTACACATCAAACAGTGTGAACTGATTTGCATGGGTAATATACAATAGCAGCAAACACCCATATTGATCTGGTGGTGGATTACAAGCAGTTTTCTTTTTAAAAACTCTTACAGTTCACTTGCTGCTGCTCCCACTGGCCACTGATTGTGTCTAGGTTATGCAGTCATGCCTGCTGACTCACCAGTGGAGACGTGATGCAAGTCAGTGACGTGATATGAAACACAGGCGTATGAATGAGTTGTGTAAATAACTGGTCTATATCTTTAAACTATTTTTTTTTCTAAAAGTTAATACTTTGATATCATACATTATGTTTTCATACCAATATTTTCAAAAGATAGGAGAAGGAGGCAGAGAGCATGCAGAGAGCACAACTTGCAGATCAGCTTGGCTTCAGCAACTATACTCCTTTGTGACTGAATATCCATCCCAGTGATGTGAAGTAATTTTCATTACTCTAGGCCAGGGGTGTCAAACACGCGGCCCGCGGGCCGCATGCGGCCCGCCACACTACTATGTGCGGCCCGCGGCACGTCTCATATTTCAGTCTTACAGTTGGTCTTTTTACAGGAATGATTAAGCCAGCCAGCCCTTTGCATTTTAAAGTCATTATATAAAGATATAAAGATACTATTATATTTTTTGGGCGGTGATGTTCCTCTGTGGTATAGTAACTCCCAACCTCGTCAAGTGTGTGTGTGTGTGTGTGTGTGTGTGTGTGTGTCCGGCTCGCCGCCACCCGCCAACATTCTCTCTCTCTCTCTCTCTCTCTCTCTCTCTCTCTCTCTCTCTCTCTGTGTGTGTGTGTGTGTGTGTTATTGTTAAAAGTATTTTTCTTAATTAAAGTAAGTGATTGCAAACACAATGTCACCAGCAGCGAACTTTACCATCTGCTTCAAGTTTTCTATCGTGTTTTGTAGTGAGATGAATTATTCTCATATATTTTTACGTAAATCATGTGACCATTTCGTCTCGTCGACTGCGTTCCAAAGCCAGTGACTATAGGTGACGAGAATACACGTAGTCGTACGGGCCCTGCTCCGTAATATACATGTATTAGACGTGACCATAACTCGTCATTCCTCCGTCTCACCGAGAATCGGCCTTTGACTTCAGTCCTGCTTTGTCCTTCGAGAGCGTCACAGCGTCAGATTTTGGTGTGACTCTTACTGGCATATCATCTCATCATTGATTTCCAAGAAGCGAACAGTTACTGAAGAACATCGTGTGATGCAGGAAAAGTGGGAAAATATCTTACTTTTTTGCTGAAGTGAATGGAAAACCAACTTGTTTGATTTGCAACCAAATTATAGCGGTGTCAAAAGAATATAACATTCGGCGACATTACACAAGCACTCATGCTTCAAAGTATGATGTGTATAGTGGAAACTTTCATGAAGAAAAAGTAAAGACGCTAGAACAGTCTCTCAAAAGGCAGCAGTCAGTGTATCAGCGTGTTCATGAAGCCAGTGACACTGCAGTACGGGCAAGTTATAGGATTGCTACGGGAAATAGCTGTGTCATCGAAACCATTTTCAGAAGGGGACTTTATAAAGAAATGCATGATGATGGCCGCAGAAGATATTTGCCCTGAAAAACGTAGATCATTTGCAAACATAAGCCTTTCAAGAAATACAGTTGCAGAAAGAGTAAATGAACTGTCAGAAAATCTTAATAGTCAGCTCAAAGAAAAAGTTGCTAAATTTGTAGCATTTTCTGTAGCAATCGATGAAAGTACAGACATTACTGACATAGCTCAACTAGCAGTGTTCATACGTGGTGTTGATGAAAAATATGCAGGTAACTGAAGAATTTGTGGAATTAGTACCAATGAAAGGAACAACAACAGGGGATGATATATTTGTGAGTTTGACTGGTGCACTTGATAGGATAGGTGTTGACTGGAAGAAAACTGTGAGTCTGACAACAGATGGAGCATCTCAAATGGTTGGTAGAAAGGCTGGCGTGACAGCAAAGTTAAAGGAAAAACTACTCACCCTGAATTCAGACCATCAAATTCACAGTGTTCATTGCATAATTCACAGGGAAGTGCTTTGCAGTAAAATATTAAAGATGGATCACGTTATGGATGTTGTTGTCAAGGCAGTAAACTTTATACGAGCACGAGGTCTGAACCACAGACAGTTCAACTGCCTATTGGAGGAAACTCACTCTCACGGTCTGCCTTATCACACTGATGTTCGTTGGTTAAGCCGGGGAATTGTGCTGAAGCGCTTTTATGAATTAAGAAGTGAAATACAAAGTTTCATGCATAACAAAGGAAGAAATGTCCAGGAACTGAAAGACTATGATTGGCTTCAAGATTTAGCCTTCATGGTAGATATGACAGAACACTTGAATTTGCTCAATACAAGACTGCAAGGTCGCAATAAATTGGTGACAGACATGCATGAGTCCATTCGTGCTTTTGAGGTGAAGCTCAAACTTTTTGAACGTCAACTAGCAGCGAATAATGCTGCACACTTTCCTACACTGAAATCATTGCAAAGCACACCTGAGTTTCGTGGAATTATCAGCAGAGAAAAGTACTGCAACATGATTTCCAAGTTACTGAACGAATTTGGAGAAAGATTTGCAGACTTAAAGAACCTTGAGAGTGATTTCTCGATCTTTCGAAATCCTTTCGCTGCAAATCCTGATGAGACACCAGAGGATATTCAGTTAGAACTAATTGATCTTCAGTGCGATTCTGCGTTGAAGGAAAAGTTCTCAAGTGTTGATATTGGTACATTCTATCAATATGTTGGGCCAAGATATCCTCGAATCAAATGTTTGGCATCAAAGATTATGTCAATGTTCGGCAGTACCTATGTCTGTGAGCAACTCTTCTCACTGATGAACTTGAACAAGTCTGGACTCAGGTCTCGGCTCACTAATGAACACCTCAACTCAACACTGAAAGTAGCCATTGCTCAGTCTCTGGCGCCAAACATAGATGAACTTGTACAGACCAAGAGGTGCCAAGTTTCTGGGAGCAGCACGACCAGGAATTAAGGTAAATGATGCTTCCTTTTCTTTACTGGTTTATCTTTTGGTTACGTGTGTGCAAACGCGAGTGAAGGTAGAATATATTATTATTATTATTATTATTATTATTATTATTATTATTATAATATTACCTATTATTATTATTATTATTATTATTATTATTATTATTATTATTATATAATTACCTATTATTATTATTATTATTATTATTATTGTTATTATTATTATTATTATTATTATTATTATTATTATTAATATTATTATGGTCATACGTGATTATCTGGCCCGCACATTGAATGTGAAGGTGAAATCTGGCCCCTTGGGATAAATGAGTTTGACACCCCTGCTCTAGGCTGATATCTTAAAAAAAAAGGCAGATGAAACAAAGCATCCACACTTGAGCATGCACACACATTAAGCTGATGTCTCAATAAAAAAAGGAAAGCTGAAACAAAGCACCACACATGTGTAACAACAGACGTACACACTACCTCTGTAAACTGGTTATCCTCCTCAGTATAGCGAGAGGCTGCTTCCTCCTCCAGCACAGCCAGAAGCTCGGGGTCGAGAGGCACCATGTCCTCCCCATCTTGTGCCATTGTGCTAATACTGCTGGTGCTTGGAAAGGCCAATGAGGAGTCTGAAACTGAGTGTTTTCATTAATACAGATAGAGGGGAGTCTGGTGAAAGCTGGAAGTACAGTGGAATGTGAACCAGCTGGTATTTAAAAAAAGAATACTGCACTGGTGGCTGACTGAGAGAAGTGAGACATACAGCTGTTATGAGTTAGGTGTGAAAGACAAAGTACTAGGCACAAAGGGAGCAGAATGATGATGTAGCTTTGAATATTATACTGCTTCAGAAGATAAGCAGAAGTAGAATGAAACTGCATGAAAGAAGTATGAAGAGAAAAGGGAGAAATATAGAATTCTTTATACAAGTGGTACCAACAGCACTGTGTGGGGCTGCAGCATGTAATGTGAGAGCAGGTGAGAGAAGGAAATGAACTGTAATAGAGATGGTGTCTGCAAAACACATGTGGAAATAATACACCTGACCTGGATCAAGTGAGGAATGAGAAAAAGCAATGACAAGCTGGAAGAGGCAACCAATGCTACAAATTATATTGTGTAAAGCTGCTCACTGTAAAAGTAGATTGAATCTTGTTGCCTCTAGTGTTTATCTTCAGCCTGCTTCAATAGGGAGACTAACTGCCTCTGTGTTTAGGACACTGCACTGTTCAAAAAGACATAAACACAAAACTGTTATTTGTTAATGATGATTTATTAATATAAATAAAAGATATATACATTTTAATATTTCCAGTCCATTACTTTACTTAATTCATTAAATTTTGTAAGACCAGCTAAGAACAGACACCCCTACAAGCTTCTTACCAATATCTCTTCAACCCCCAAATATGGTGTCCAAATCTATTAAGAGAGAGAGAGAGAGAGAGAGAGAGAGAGAGAGAGAGAGAGAGAGAGAGAGAGAGAGAGAGAGAGAGAGAGAGAGAGAGAGAGAGAGAGAGAGAGAGAGAGAGAGAGAGAGAGAGAGAGAGAGAGAGAGAGAGTCTTGGAATTATAAAGTTGGCAGCAAAAACAATGACAAAATTTTCAAGTGTCAATCAACATCTGCATGCCATCCAATCACTGTATCACTTAGCCTTGATCTCGGGTGATTAAAAACGATCACAAGGAAAACAATAATAATTTAGTATTACCCCTTAAGAAAATTGCAGAAACAAACATATCACTCATGTAAACTCACTCATGTGCTTCTTCGATGGACCACATGCCCCTCCTTTTTTTATTTATTTTTTGTTTATTTGTTTTCATGATTTATCTAAAGGATAATAGCTAGATATTATTACTGTTTCTTTATTCATATATATATATTTTAAATTAGCTTAGGGCAAAGCTGACCAAAAAGGTGATTACAAATATTTTTAGTGCAAAATTTTAGGTGATGGCAAGATTTAAGGGTGCACCATTAAAAGAAGGAAGGAGGCAGCAGGCACAGCTTCTACATCAGCTATGCATACACCAACTGCAGTTACTTGGACACACTGCAAACTGAATGCAAACTGAACACAACTCCAACAAGATAGAAGCAAACATTCTGACCACTACAACATCATACTTCAAAGGTAAATATTAGCTAATAAATTCTGTTCCAACTTTTGCATACTTACATTTCTCAGTGACCAGTTTCTCTAGAATGAGTCCATAGAAACCCTCCAAGGAAGCTTTGAAGTGGGTTGTGCTGGCTTTGCTTTCTGGTTCAAATATCCTGGAAAAGAAAAAAAAAGCAGTCAGGTGGATCTGGTCTCTGGTTCAAGGAAAATCAGTTCATATCAACTAACTCTGGTTTCTGGTTCAAATATCATCTAATGGAAAATAAGCTATCAGCTAACTTTGGTATCTGACTCAAATATCATGTAAAGGAAAAAAGTATCAGTCTTGCACCACTGAGAAACACTGACTGATAGAAGAAGTGTTCAGAAAACTTTACACCCACAATGACAACTGGAGCAAGGTTCTTCAAAGTAAGGGAGCCTCCCTGCACTATGCACAATAACTGAGCATGTATAACACCAATATAAGTATGGTTGGGTGGCCATTTTTGCTGTGATATCAAAGCACAGAGCACACCACCTCCTCGGTTTGGGTAACCCAAATCACCCGAGTCACCCAAGTCATGCAAAAAGAGCGTCCAGTTGAGAACTGGGTGACCTGGGTAACCCAAGTCACTTAACTTAACGCACCCCTGGTCTCTGACATGGAAGCTGTGGCCATTCCAGGGAAAATCAGCAAAATACCTCATCAGGTCCCCCAACTAGCAGAGACAAAATGCCAGAGGCACCTCTGCTTAGGAGGATCCTGAGGAGGGATTGGAGCAATAGAACAAGATGCAGATATGAGACTGTGATTGGAGGAGCCCAATGGAGAAGAGAGGATGACAACATAAGCAGAAGGATTAGAGGTCAGGAACAAACACATAACTAACAAAACACATGTTTGAGTGCAGCTCACCTCTCCCACTCCTGAGCAGCCTGACCTCCTGACAGTCACCAAGTCAAAAGCAAGGTCAGCAGGGTTCCTGAGGGTCTGGACCATGAGGTGGGGGTGTCCCAGGATGGTCACCAGCTGGGATGCCTCAGACAGTGGAATGGAGATGTTTACAAAGTTATCCCATGAGTTCTCTGTGAGTTTGGCACCACAGGAGCAACACAACACATAGTCTGTGAGGAACACCAGTTGTTAACACCACCCAGGAACACCACCACTCACCAGTCAAAAATCATGGTCAGTACTCATTATCCTAAGAGACATTCTATTTTACCAGTCAAATACATAAAGTCACCCATGACGCACCTTCAATCACCAGTCACCAGTCACACTCCTCAGGCACCACTCATCAATCAAGATCCTCATCATTACTCACTATCCTAAATGACATCCTAAGTCACCAGTCTACTCTGAAATTCTTAGTCACCAGTCTCCAGTCAATAGTTAATAGTCTGACATTCTTAGTCACCATTTTGACATTCCCAGACGTCAGTCATCAGTCCAGTGATTATTACTATGACTGTCACTTGAGACCCTCTTATGAACAGAATGCATGCATCAAAATGTCTTCATGTGAAACGTCACTTAGTGCAGAAAGGCATTAAAAACATTTTCAATTTACAGGAAAGATTCACATGTAAGAGCAGGAATCAAAGATGAACATGAACACGCTTTACAAAATACTGGAATGGTAGCAATGTTCCCTCCCACAGTAGGTTGACCAGGTAATGAATGTGTTACACAGGCTGTGATATCATTCCATACATACAGGAAATTCTTTACAAAAGAGAGGACTTTACTTTGGAGAGTGCTTCACTAAATATAATGAGCTCATTACTCTCACTTCAAAAGCCAGTGAGGCTTATTTCGTGAAAAGACAAAGGCAAAAATTCTTTCATCTATTTAATTTACTTAAACTAAGATAGAAAATATATTCTGTCCTTTTTCAGTAACAATAAGAAACACTAGTCTTTAGTAATTCCTAGTGAAGGAGAGTCACTGCACTACTACTGGGACGACTCAACCACAAGAGGCGTCATGATTCCAGTTTTCATTTTCAATATTATGTTTCATTTTCAATGTTATCCTTGACTTGAATTATTGCTGACACATTTTTGTTTCCAGAAGGTTTAATACTCCGTTTTCCTGTTGATATGAAAAAAAAAAAACTGTTTGGGGAAAGTTTAATTAATATGGTGATAGAAAATATCTTAAATATATTTGAGGAAGTGTCAAGAACATTATGAGAGCACCAGTCAGCAGCCACATTAGAAGGGAAAGAGGCTCAGGGTGTGACTTCCAGATCACCTCGGCCTGCACTGACTGTAAATATAGCAGGATTTAAATCCCTACAAGACATTTAACCATGTAAGACAACTATACTCTATTCAAGAAATTTATAAATACATTCCCTCCTACTAGGTGGTGGTATGTCAGGCTCTGGACTCATCTCTACTGGCTGATGACTTCCTGGACCATGGTGGAAGGTTTACCCTGAATTTGGTGACTTTCAGGCACTGTCTTCCACAGCCTCCCACAGCCCAAACACCTCGATAATTCCCTTATTAATTCTTACACCTCCATAATTTCTTCTTCTTGATATCTTTTCCCTAGTCTCTATAGAGTCATTGTTCTTGCCAGCTCTCCTCCAAGCATAGTCATATATATTTTCCTTTGACAATTGTTTCTGTCTCAAGTCCTCCCTTACACAGTCTATCCATATAAGGTTTAGTTTTCCTCTTGCTCTCCTGCCTTGCACCTCTATCTCCATCACACTTCTCCTGACATATGACTCTTTCCTTCTCTTCACATGGCTAAAACACTGCAGCTTTTTTTCCTGTGTCCTTTGAAACGTCTCCACTAGTTTTACATTTTCTTCATATCCAAGCTCCAAATTATTGACCCATGTATCTATCTGTCCATCTGTCCATATACCAGGTTGGCAATCCCACACAGGGTGGCCCAGACAAAGCACCATCCACTCATACACACATCATTCACACTCTTAGTCCTATCAGCCCCTAATGGAGAGGCTATTCACCTAATATAGTATAAAATAACTATAACAATCTCAGTCCCACATAATCAGTTGGCTTGGTGCTTCAAACACAGAATATTAAACCAACAGGAATGAAGGAGTAAACGAGATGAAAAGATAATGATAAAAGATGTCTCTACTCTCTTCCTCCCTCAGGTCTTTACTTAGGGGATATAACAAGGATGACATGAGCAAAATCCTTAGGTTCAGTGATCAGGATAGGACAAGAAATAGTGGGTTCAAGCTTGATAAAGCTAGCTTTAAATGAGATACAAAGGAAAAAGTTTTCAAATATAGTGGTTGATGAATAGAATAGACTCAGTAATCTGGTTGTTAGTGCTGAGTCGTTAGGAAGCTTTAAAAGAAAACTAAACAAACTTGTGGATGGGGGAGATGGGTGGAAATAGGCAGGCATGTTTCATACAGGGATTGTCATGTTAAGGACTGATGGCTGCCTGCAGCTTCCCCTATTTTCTTATGGCTGTTAATGTCCTGTCAATATGGAGCTTTTAAAAGAAGACCAAATAAATTTAGGTATGAGGATGATAGGTAGAAATCAGAAGGCATTTCTAACAGGAAATGCCAATTGTGGGTTGACAGATTCTTGCAGCTTCCCTTGTATTCTTATGTTCCCATGTACTCATCCTCCATCCTCTTAAAGTTGTGAAGGAGTTCCTGCAGGCAAGACTCAGCATTGGGGGAGTCCATCTTATTCACCACAAGGAGTGCTGGCTTACTCAGCAGGTCAGGTGAATACAGCTCCAACTCCTGTGTGTACAGGTGTGGAGGAGTAACTACAAAGGAATATAAATGAAGGTAAAAGAGCAGCAGATTTCTTGGCCCTTATGAGACTTTGTGGTAAGGTACAAAGGAACAGGAAAAAAAGAGCAGCGGATTTCTTGGCCCTCATGACGATGCTTGTGATAAGGTACAAATGAACTCAAAAGAGGATAAAGAGTAGCAGATCTGTTGGCCTTTTTTTTTTTTTTTTGTGGGGAGGTGTTTGTCATAAACTACACTAATTAAAGTAAAGATGAAGACAGTGTGTGTGTGTGTGTGTGTGTGTGTGTGTGTGTGTGTGTGTGTGTGTGTGTGTGTGTGTGTGTGTGTTTGAGTGAAGGGTAAGTACATGACAGGCTGTCCCTGTGATGTCATGCCTTGGGGCATCATGCAGACTCTGAGACACTGGTCTGGAGACAGGATGTGGCAGGATGAATCAACCAGGAGAGGGTTTCACAGGAGATCACGCCTTTGTCAGGATTCACAGAAACATGAGTCTGACACGTTACCACTCAGGCCGAGGTGGTCATCATGACCTGAGTGGATTTTGGTCAACCGACTGTCCTGTCACTGCCACAAAGACTCAGTTTCCAACATGACTCAAACTTGGGATCACAAATTCACATCCATGCGTTTACCAGCAGGGTGTGTCTGACAACCCCAAGGAAGCCACAAGCCAGGCACTCATTGTAGGCTAGATGTCAACACTGTACAGAGTTTCCCCAAGTTATGGTGGAGTTCTGTTCCAACACCAAGTCATAAATTGACAAAAACAGAATCAAAACTAAAGCATTTTGTCCACATACAACCATAAATGCACAGAATCAGTATTAAGAGCACTAGCAAATAACTCTCCTATTAGTTAGAATGAGAGTAAAGCTGCCAATCAACACAACACAACAGCAAGTCAAAACTGTAAACACACAGACATCACATTCACGCAAAGTTCCTCAGCCCCACACACCCCTGCAGGGCACTGGGCACCCACACACTCACCCTGTTGACCAGCATGACATTCTCGGTGGGTGAACAGTATGGGTGTTTGGGTGACAGCCGGAAGCTGTTGATGTCTACCACAAAGAGGAGGAAGTGTGTCCACTCCACGTGGCACAGGAAGCGGTGCCCCATCCCCATGTTGGAGTAGGCACCCTCGATGAGTCCCTGCAGATCAGCGATGGTCAGCCGCCGCATGTCACTGTACTTCACCACACCCAGGGTCGGCTGCAGCGTCATCGGAGGGAACAAAGTAGTTAGAAATTCAAATGATGAGTTATTTCAAGAAAGCAGCATAAAATTAGGCTTGTAATGTGCTGTTTTGTTTCTCTTCAGTTGATTTTGCATTTTGTGTTTGTCTGATATGTTGTATCTGTACTATTTTAATAATAATAATAATAATAATAATAATAATAATAATAATAATAATAATAATAATATATTTATCTATCTATCTATCTATCTATAGTTACAAGTTCCCAGTTAACCAAAGTTGGAATCAGGTCATAAGCTTGGGATGAATTGTGGCTGGCCAATGGAAATGTACATGCCAGGCCCAGGTGGGCTTAACCTAGGCACAGGCCGGAGGTAAAGCTGACAGACATTCTTGGTCGGCTGTAGTGAGCTGTGTTGTGCCTCTGCTTGGGACTGCTACACTCTATGCAGTGGATAAGTACAGTTTTCATGATACTTGTCTTGGTTTATTCAGTGAGAGCAGTTATGTTATTTAATGCTGTTTTGTGGTGGTGGTTTTGGTGAAGTGCTTTGTGGTTTGTCAGTGATTATCAACCATTGTGAGTTTATGGTGTATGTTATTATTTCCTGTTGGAGGGAGGAGTGTATTGGTGACAAGTGGAATAACAAGTGACTGTTGCTAGTCTAGTAGTGAATCATGAGAGTACTTGATCTGTTTGTCAGACTGCCGTGATGTAACATCTGCTGGCCTGTCTATCCTTTCATTTTTCAATAGGCAGCTTTGTTTGCTATAAATTGTTCATTATATTAAGGTAAAGTTTACAAGCACTTGACTTCCTTTTGCCCTTGACCTGAGTTATGCAATGGATGATGTTCTTGTCTTAAAGTGAACATAACAAACCTTGAGTCAGGTTATCCAAACTTACTTATTCACTTGGCCAACTGCCTCCATCTCACAATATTATCTATGCTGATAAGGAGAAATAATATGTAATAATAATAATAATAATGATGATAACAATAATAATAATAATCAATCTAAATAAAATTAAATTCATAAAATAAAATAAAATCTACTACTACTATTACTACTACTACTACTACTACTACTACTACTACTAATAATAATAATAATAATATATTTCATTGAATTATTTTTTTATATGCTTCTCCTGTCATTAATTCCTGTCTTAAGTTTTATTACATGGCACTAATGATGTTTCTGAAGCAATGACTTGTACCTAAAAGAGTACCTTCTACATAACTTTCATGAGCCCAAGACAGATTAGCAAAGTAGAGGCATGAAGAATATTCATAGTGAAGCTTGTCTAGTCTTGGGAATGGTTCTATGTTTCCTTGAGCAGGCTGTGACTCACAGGCAGGGATGAAAATGATGAATTGTGTGAACTATGGCAATACTTCTGCCCTGAAGTGTGGTGACACACACACAGACAGACATATTCATGGACAGAGAGAGAGAGAGAGAGAGAGAGAGAGAGAGAGAGAGAGAGAGAGAGAGAGAGAGAGAGAGAGAGAGAGAGAGAGAGAGAGAGAGAGAGAGAGAGAGAGAGAGAGAGAGTACATATAGAGAAGACATGAAACAGTATAAACTAAAGGCAATGAGCAGTGCAGTCAAAAAATCAAGCAAACATGAGGCAGAGCAAAGTGGAGATGATGTGAACAAGGAGAGAGAGGTGCAGAACACTCACAGGGGTAGCTGGCCACCTTGGGTCTGGCGCTGGAGATGGCCCACAGCAGTGTGGACTTTTTTTTTTTTTTTTAATGTAGGAGGGACACTGGCCAAGGGCAACAAAAATCCAATAAAAAAAAATGGCCACTGAAATGCCAGTCCCATAAAAGGATCAAAGCAGTAGTCAAAAATTGATGAATAAGTGTCTTGAAACCTCCCTCTTGAAGGAATTCAAGTCATAGGAAGGTGGAAATACAGAAGCAGGCAGGGAGTTCCAGAGTTTACCAGAGAAAGGGACGAATGATTGAGAATACTGGTTAACTCTTGCATTAGAGAGGTGGACAGAACAGGGGTGAGAGAAAGAAGAAAGTCTTGTGCAGCGAGGCTGTGGGAGGAAGGGAGGCATACAGTTAGCAAGATCAGAAGAGCAGTTAGCATGAAAATAGCAGTAGAAGACAGCTAGATATGCAACATTGTGGCGGTGAGAGAGAGGCTGAAGACAGTCAGTTAGAGGAGAGGAGTTGATGAGATGAAAAGCTTTTGATTCCACCCTGTCTAGAAGAGCAGTATGAGTGGAACCCCCCGGACATGTGAAGCATACCCCATACATGGACAGATAAGGCCCTTGTACAGAGTTAGCAGCTGAGGGATGAGAAAAACTGGCGGAGACGTCTCAGAATACCTAACTTCATAGAGGCTGTTTTAGCTAGAGATGAGATGTGAAGTTTCCAGTTCAGATTATAAGTAAAGGACAGACCGAGGATGTTCAGTGTAGAAGAGGGGGGCAATTGAGTGTCACTGAAGAAAAGGGGATAGTTGTCTGGAAGGTTATGTCGAGTTGAAAGATGGAGGAATTGAGTTTTTGAGGCATTGAACAATACCAAGTTTGCTCTGCCCCAATCAGAAATTTTAGAAAGATCAGAAGTCAGGCGTTCTGTGGCTTCCCTGCGTGAAATGTTTACCTCCTGAAGGGTTGGACGTCTATGAAAAGATGTGGAAAAGTGCAGGGTGGTATCATCAGCGTAGGAGTGGATAGGACAAGAAGTTTGGTTTAGAAGATCATTAATGAATAATAAGAAGAGTGGGTGACAGGACAGAACCCTGAGGAACACCACTGTTCCTCAGGCTTCCCTAATGCTGTTGCCAGCGTTAGAGAAGCCCACCAGACCCACATCAGCCAACAGCTTCAGTTTCAGCTTCACAATGTGTCCCTGTGGATGCGAGAACATAGGAACATGAGAACACATCATCAAAAAGGGGTAGTGCAAGAAGCCAGCAGGTTTGTACATAGTTTTTCTCACCCCCACAGCTGCTAACTTTGCACAGGTGCCTTATCTGTCCATGCACAGAGTACATTTCGCATGTATGAGAGGGGATTTCCATTTCAAGACACTTGTCCTCCAATTATTGATGATCCTTTTTGACCTCTCTTTAGGGACTGGCATTCTAGTGAGACTTTTTTTTTTCTTTTTAACCTTTTGTTGCTGTTGGCCAGTGCCCCACTTACATGAAAATCAATCAATCAATAAATAAATAAGCCAAGGAAGTGCCAGTGTTCCTGATGTCCCACCAGTACCCACCTGTCCCTTCTGCCCATTGTACTGGTTGCTGGGGTTGCTGCTCTGCCCACCTCAAGCCACCAACACCTTGTCTCCTGCACAGTTTATCTCACCTGAAAAAAAAAAAAAAGGAAGAAAAGATAAAAATCACACCTTAACTTAGGGAAATATTTCTACTGATTACAGCTTAACCATCCTACACACACACACACATACACACATATACACTAACAACTGATTACTGAGTCCATTCCATTCATCCACCAGTCTATTTCAGAACCAATTCTTTCCTGTCAATAAAAAAAAAATTCTAACAAGAGATCAAAGAGAAAATAAAGACAGGGTGAAAAAGGAAAAGAGTGAGAGTGGCATTCTCACCCAGCAATTTCTGGTGCTGCTCGAGCCAGACGGTGGTGCCTGTAGGGACAGGAATGATCAGCTCAGCGCCAGCCTCCCCACAGATGCGATACTTGTAACTGTCCATGCCAGCTGCCCCAACCCACCGCTGGTCTGGCTGAGCCTTGCACAGCTTCAGCAGACTGTGGCCTGTGAGGGAAAGAGAGAGACAGAGAGAGCAGGGTAAGAGGGATGTGGTCTGTGAGATGGAGAGCAGGGTGAGAAGTGGTCTGTGAGAGGGAGAGCAGGGTGAGAAGTGGTCTGTGAGAGAGGGCAGTGTGAGAAGTGGTCTGTGAGAGGGAGAGCAGGGTGAGAAGTGGTCTATGAGAGGGAGAGCAGGATGAGAAGTGGTCTGTGAGAGGGAGAGCAGGGCAAGAAATGGTCTGTGAGAGGGAGAGCAGGGCAAGAAATGGTCTGTGAGAGGGAGAGCAGGGTGAGAAGTGGTCTGTGGGAGGGAGAGCAGGGTGAGAAGTGGTCTGTGAGAGGGAGAGCAGGGTGAGAAGTGGTCTGTGAGAAGGAGAGCAGGGTGAGAAGTGGTCTGTGTGAGGGAGAGCAGGGTGAGAAGTGGTCTGTGAGAGGGAGAGCAGGGTGAGAAGTGGTCTGTGAGAGGGAGAGCAGGGTGAGAAGTGGTCTGTGAGAGGGAGAGCAGGGTGAGAAGTGGTCTGTGAGAGGGAGAGCAGGGTGAGAAGTGGTCTGTGTGAGGGAGAGCAGGGTGAGAAGTGGTCTGTGAGAGGGAGAGCAGGGTGAGAAGTGGTCTGTGTGAGGGAGAGCAGGGTGAGAAGTGGTCTGTGAGAGGGAGAGCAGGGTGAGAAGTGGTCTGTGAGAGGGAGAGCAGAATGAGAAGTGGTCTGTGAGAGGGAAACAGGGTGAGAAGTGGTCTATGAGAGGGAGAGCAGGGTGAGAAGTGGTCTGTGAGAGAGAGAGCAGGGTGAGAAGGAAGTTTCCAAGCCTCATTCCCTGTCATAACAGTGTTTAAATGCCAAGCCTCACTTCCTGTCATAACAAACATAATCTCTCTATGTCACTTCCCATCACAACAGACACAGTGTCTCCATGCTTCACCTTCCTTCCCCTCCACATACACATCACCCCCTGCGCCTCCCACTCCCCCGAGGCGCGGCTGACCCATGCCCCCCGCTCCACCCCGCACGTGCAGCCGCAAAACATCCACAAACTTGCTGCGTACTCTCTTCATCTTGTCCCAGTGCTCACACCACCTGGATGGGAAAACAGCTTTAGGAAATTGTTATAGGTACATTCCTATATTTTCTGGAGCAAAGTAAAATATATTGTTATGGGTATCTTTCTACCTTCTCTGGAGTAAAAAAAAAAGGAAAAAAAAAGTAAAATCTATCTATTTATCTATATACAGCAGCAGCAGCAGCAGCAGCAGCAGCAGCAATAATAATCTATCTATCTTTCTGTATACCAGACTGGTAATCACATATGTAGTGGCCCATACAAAGCAACACACACACACACACACACACACACACACACACACACACACACACACACACACACACACACACACACACATGGACTGCAAGAGAAGAAAACCCAGTTAAATCTGAGAGATGGAAGAGAAGGAACTGGTAAGGAAAATTATTACAATGGTCCAAGATGAGGAACAGGGACTGGAACGAGAAGTGGAAGAGGCACATAGAATTGGAAAATATAGTGAGGGAGGTAAAAGACCATTAAAAGTGAGAATGAGATCCCAAGTTGCAATACGGCAGATCCTAGTGAGAATCAGGAAGCTGGCTGAAAGTTCAGAATACAAAAATATTTGGGTAAAAAGAGATATGAACTTGGAAGAAAGGGAAAAAGAGCGGGACCTGAGAAATGAAGCTAAGGAAAAAAACAACAGAAGGACAGAGACCGAGAAGAGGAAATTTTATTGGAAGATACTAGATATGACACTGAGGAAATGGTACACTTGGGAAAAGGAACAAGTACTGAAAGAACCACAGCAGCAGACGGAGAAATTACAAGTGGTGGGGGAAGCAGTACATTAAGAGTAATTTATACAAACATAGATGGGTTACTCTCAGGTGTACTGGAAGTGAGAGATTACCTGAAGGAAAGTAGACCAGATGTGTTGTGCCTAACTGAGACAAAGTTAAAAGAGGAAGTCCACTTAAGCTTTAAGGAGGAGAGATATAATTACTAGAGGAGAGATAGAGAAAGGAAAAGGAGGAGGAGGAGTACTGATAATACTTCGAGATGATATATATGTGGAAGAAGTGCAACGTGGAGATGGTATGGTGGAGGTGATAGGTATAACAATCAGGACTAGTGGAAGAGAGAGGAGGAGGATCATATTAACGTACATGCCACAACACAAGGAAATGCAAAAGGAAGTGTTGAAGTGCCTAGACAACATGATAAGGAAGGATAGTAAAATACTACTAGTGGGAGACTTTAACCGCAAAAAAGTCAGCTGGGAGGAGATGGAAGTTAATGGAAATGCTGGACAGTGGAGTGAAGAAACACTACAGTTAGCTATGTTGAATACAATGGACCGATGGGTGGAGGAATTTACAAGATACAGAGAGGAGGAGGAACCATCTGTGCTAGACCTGGTGTTCACAAAAAAAAAAAGAGCCCTGTCCAAACATTAAATGCTTAACCCCAATGGGAAAAAGTGACCATGTGGTGTTAGAAGTGGTACTGCAAGACTGGGAGGTTCTAGCATGTAAGGAGTATTATAAAAATGGGAGATTAAATCACGCAAAGACAAATTTTGCAGAGTTAAGAAAATTCTTTGGAAGAGACTTACGGAAGGCATGAGAGTGCAAGAGAAATATGAAACATTCTTGAAGAAGTACAATGAGGGTGTGCAGAAGTATGTACCTATATAAAAAGTAAGAAGGAACAAACATATTTGGTATAATGCCAGATGTGCACAAGCTAAGAAGAGAAAGGATATAGCTTGGAAAAACTGAAGAAGCAAAAAAATGAAAAGAATAGAAAGCAGTATAAGGAGGCAAGGAATAAATATTTTAGAATAAGAAGAGAGAAGAAACAACTTGAAAAGGATGTGGTAAAGAAATGTGAAGAAGACCCCAAGCTTTTTTTACAGGTATATCAATAGAAAGATGACAAACAGAGAGACCATTGACAAGAGAGTAAAGGGAGAAAGGATATATCAAACAGTGGAAGAGATGAGTGAAATTATAAATGAGAGTTTTAGGTCTGTGTTCAATGTGGAAGCAAATTTTATAGAACCAAATGAGGAAGTGTGGTGGGAAGGGTTACGGGAAGTCTTGGTGCAAAAACATGAAATTGGCAAATTGTTAGGAGAGTTGGATGTCAGGAAAGCACTGTGGTTTGATAGAATATCAGGTTGGACACTAAAGGAATGTAGAGAACAAGTGGTGGAGCCAATTTGGGATGTGATTAACAGCTCACTGATAGAGGGAAAAGTACCAAAGGAGTGGAAGAGGGCAAATATAGTGTCAATACACAAAGGAGGAAAGAGGACTGAGCCACTAAATTATAGACTGGTGTTGGTAGCTAGTGTTATAGGCAAGATCTGTGAAATAGTGATCAAAGAAAAGTGAGTGAAATATTTGGAAAAGAACAAAGTTATAACAAATAGACAATTTGGCTTCAGAAGAGGAAGGTCATGTGTACCAAATTTACAGAGTTTCTATACAAGAGTAATAGATGAAGTACAAAACAGAGATGGGTGGGTAGATGTAGTGTGCTTGGACATCAAAAAACTTTTGATAAAGTTCTGCATAAAAGATTATTGTGGAAGAAGAAACATATAGGAGGACTGAGAGGGAAGAAGAGTCAGTGTTTGAGGGGCATCAAGAAGAACAGTCTTCCACATAGAACTGTGAATATCTGGAATTGCTTAAATGAAGAGGTTGTTAGAGCACCAAACATGCAGAAATTTAAGGAAATGCTGGATAAATATAGCTATGGAGACAGGACACTATGAGCCCTGCTCAAACCCTATATTACACACACACACACACACACACACACACATCACTCACACTCTTAGCCCAGCCAGCCCGTGGTGGAAAGGGACAGTTTCATGGACCATCCTACTACACCCCAGGAGCTTAGGTATAGCACAGCTGGCCATATATCTTTTTACTTGTCCTAAGAACAAGCAAAAGGTTTATACAGTTCAGTTCCCTTACCATCTAATAATGCAGTAAGTAATGCTTTTTGGGTGATTACTATCTCAGAAATAATACCAAATTCAATAACTAGTTGGGTCTATAGTTGTGAAAAGGACAAACTAATACCCTGAGTTCTCTTAACTGACATGATGTTCTAGGGACTTGTGGTGAGGCCAGACACGTGAAGGTGTCTTGGCCTCCAGTCTGAGCAGCCACTCTCTCTTCCTTCACAGAAGACCTGCTTTTGACACCAGCGTACAAACACCACTCCACTCCAACACTCGGACAGCCTCACCTATGGTCTGACCCTTTTATCCTCAGCATTTGGGTATTGTCCTTTCTGGGGATTTCCCGTCCTGTGGTGCTGCTAAACTTTACCAACACATACCTTATGTCAGATACTTACTACTACAACATTAAATGGAGTTGTAGCATATATACACTGTAATGATATAAAAAGGTAAGTTAATGTAATATATGTCTATTTTTTAGTGAGAACTGCATTGTGTTTTGCAAACACCACAATACTTGGCAACGTTTCCTCCAGGTGTTGTCACGTTTCTTTGAGTGACTCAGAAAGTCTGTCAGAGTGACCTGTCAATCCACTGGTCACTTCCTCTCACACAGCATGTGAAAAAAGAGAGAGAGAGAGAGAGAGAGAGAGAGAGAGAGAGAGAGAGAGAGAGAGAGAGAGAGAGAGAGAGAGAGAGAGAGAGAGAGAGAGAGAGAGAAAGTTGGAAGCAAGGTTATCTCTGACACTTAGGGTCTAATCTGGTAATTTGCCCATTAAAAAGTCTGGCAGTGCCACAGGCTGGGAAATTCCCAGAAAGGACAACACATAAACACTCAGGATGAAATGGTCCGACCCTAATTAAGCCACAATGTACTCACTGAGGCCTGTAGGGCAGTTAAACCACTCAGTGGTATCTTAGTCTTAGTGTGTATCATCCAGAGTAAATGTATTGTTTCTATAACCAAGGACTCTACCCCATAGCAGGAGTTTTCCCACATGGTACACAAAGCTACACCAATATCACCCTCTTGCTCACCTCATATCTTTAAGAGGATGAGGTGCAGACAAGAGCCGTGTCTGCTAACACTGCCACACGCTGCATCGTGGGAGCAGACCAGCTCAGGCTTGATGCACAGACAGCAGACTGGACTAAGCTTTTCTCCTCACTCCCTTGCTCTTGAATGCCTGTAATAATAATGTATGCTTTAATTAACTCTTTCAATAATAATTCAGAGCTTTAAGTACAATACATAATAGGAGCAAACAAGCTGAGGCTTAATGTGCAGACAGCAGACTGGACTCAGCTTTCTTGCTTATTCCCTGGCTCTTGAATACCTGTAATAATAACATGTGCATTAATCAACTCCTTCAACATCAATTCCAAACACTAAACACACTGCATTATCACATTACAAAACATCTGGCTTAGTACATACTACTGGACTAAGCTTTCTTCTTCACTGCTTTGCTCCTGAGTGTCTGTAATACTGTAATAATCAACTCTCAGCAACAACTCCAACCACTTGAGGCACTGTGCACAATCTCTGCAAGCATCAACAAGGAAAGAAAAGAATAGATTTCAAAGTTATATCCAGTATGATGTTTAGAAGTGGCTGTCACAAACAAGACAAAAAGAACTTGAAAATACATTTATAATATTTAGATGTGACTGTCACAAGATAGAGAAAAAACAGAATAGATTTTCACATTTGTAACCAGTATAATGTGTAGATAAGGCTCTCACAGGTTAAACAAAAGAATGAAAACAATAGATTTTGTAGTTTTCTGGCCAATATAATATCACTGTATAACAATGAAAAAAACGGAAATGAGACTATCCTTTTCTAAAGTTATTTTTTGCGTAGATTATGAATATAACATCCGTTTCTTTCTGTGACCCTCCAGTTTTTTGTAAATAGCAGTGCCCGCAATGTCTATCTGAACGGTATTTTTTGTTGCTTTTACCATTTATATAATTTTTCACATAGCTATGTGTTTTTTTTTCTTAACAGGATACAGAGTTAAGATGCCTAGAGAATGCAAGAATTCGCCAGACAAGTTTTGTTATATATGTGGATCAGTTACATTAAGGCAATACAAGAGACAGTTGACTCAACGTGTAAAGAAACTTTATGAGCTGTACTTTGGATGTAAAGTGGGTGACCAGGACAAAAGCTGGGCACCTCACATATGTTGTGTCAGGTGTACAAGTTCCCTTTCTGCCTGGGTGAAAGGCAAAGGGACTGGCCTCATGTTTGGCGTACCAATGGTCTGGAGGGAGCCAAAGGACCACTCAACAGATTGCTACTTCTGCTTAACGGATATTAAAGGTGGGTATTCAGTGTTTATTTTTTACTGTTTTTATATATATTTTCAAGAGATGTATCAATAAAAAAGATCGAAATACATAATAAGTTGCACTTCCACTATTTTTGCACGTGATCACAACCAATAGTATCCATTTTTAGTCTGATTTTATTTTATTTTCCTGCAGGTCACAACAGAAAAGGCAAGAAATCTATCGTGTATCCAGATCTTCAGTCTGCTATTCGCCCAGTTCTACATTCAAGTGATATTCCTGTACCACAGCCGCCCTCTGAACTACCAAGCGATGACACGAGCAACTCAGACGATTCAGAATCTTAAGATGCAACGTATACGACACAACTTGAATCTGATAAGAAACCACACCTCATCACCCAACCAGAACTCAATGATCTAGTTCGTGATCTAACACTTACTAAGCAACAGAGTGAACTCCTGGCCTCACGTTTGCAACAATGGCACCTGTTGGATGAAGAAGCTCGAATTACAGTATTTAGGAAGCGTTCTGCAAATCTACAGGATTTCTTCACTTTGGAAAACAACTTGACTTATTGTAATGATATCAGAGGCCTATTCAGTGCCCTTGAGGTGTCCTATGAACCCAATGAGTGGAGGCTATTCATAGATGGATCCCTTTACAGCATAAAAGCAGTTCTGTTGCACATTGGGAACACCATGCCTTCAGTTCCAGTTGCTTACTCAGTCATTTTAAGAGAGACATATGAGAACCTTGCTTTTATTCTAGACCACATAAGTTACAAAGAGCATGAGTGGTTAATTTGTGCAGACTTGAAAGTAGTAGCCATACTTAATGGGCTACAAACTGGATACACCAAATTTGTGTGCTTTCTTTGCAAGTGGGACAGTAGGGCCAGATCAGAACATTATAATACGCTCAGAATGGCCATCTCGGGAATCTATGACGCTTGGATGCCATAATGTAATTCATGAGCCACTAGTTAAGAAGGAGAAAATCATTTTGCCACCACTGCATATAAAACTAGGCCTAATGAAGCAATTTACCAAAGCACTGCAACATAACAAGCCATGTTTCCAGTATCTCAAAGGGATCTTCCCTAAAATTAGTGATGCCAAGATTAAAGAGGGTATATTTGTAGGCCTTCAGATTCGCAAGCTTATAAATGATGAGGACTTTGAGGCGACAATGGATGAACCTGAGCTAGCGGCCTGGCATGCATTCAAAGATGTATGCAAAGGGCTTCTGGGAAAGCACCAAGAGTCCCAGCGAGAGCGTAAAGTGGAGAGGCTAATCAAATGCAACCAAGATCTCGGATGCAATATGTCACTGAAGATACACTTTCTTCATTCTCATCTGTCCTTCTTCCCAGAGAACGCAGCAGATGTGAGTGATGAACATGGAGAGAGGTTCCATCAAGATATAGCGTCAATGGAAAACAGGTACAAGGGAAAATGGAGCCCTGCTATGCTGGCTGACTTCTGTTGGAACCTGAAGCGTGACACGCCTGAGACGTCTTATAAAAGAAGAAGTAAATACTAGATTGTAGGTTAATACATTATATAAAGCTAACAAACATTATATATTAATTAAATAAATACAATGAAGACATTTAATCTGACTTTGGGAGCAAAATAGATTTATGGAATCTTGGAAATCTCTATTAATTGCATAATTATTAAAACAGCGATTTACAAAAAATTTTGACGTGGCATGAAATTTTTGTTATCAAATTTGAATTCAGCACACTGAACTTCATAATAAAACGCACATGAGAACTATGTTTTCTTCTTAACCCTGAAATTTGTTGTACAGTGTATTTAGTAGTGGCTGTCACAAGAAAGAGAAAGAAATTAAAATAATGTATTTTCACATTTCTATTAGGTATAATGTTTAGATGTGGCTGTCACAAGGAAGACAAAAGGACTAAAAAATAGATATCTAAATTTGTATCCAGTACAGTATAACATTCAGCTGTGGCTCTCATGAGGAAGAAAAAAAAAATAATAATGAATAGATTTTCACATTTCTGGCCAGTCTAATGTTTGGAAGTGGGTGTCAAACAAAATAGAATGCCTCAGGGAGGAAAAATGTGTTGAATACCAGTGAAGGGTGAATGGAGTGAAGGAATACAGGAATGGCCATGGGAAGGATCAAACACAGCATGCAATTTGTCATGGAGAAAGACTGGCAGGAAACAAGATGACTACACCCCACATTAATCAACTCTTTCAACAGCAGTTCACATGCACTGTATGTAGTCATTGCATGCATCCACAAAGTAGAGAAAAGAATTTTTTAAGTGAATACATCCTCAAATTCCTAGCCCGTATAATGCTTAGATAAAGCTGTCACAAGACAGAGAAAAGAATTAAATAGATTATGAAATTCCAAGCCAATAATTATAATGTTTAGATAAAGCTGTCACAAGAGAGAGAAAAGAATTAAATAGATTATCAAATTCCTAGCAAGTATAATATTTAGATAAAGATGTCAGGAGAGAGAAAAGAGTTTCACATTTGTAGCCAGTTTAGATGTGGCTGTCACAAGAAAGAGAAAAGAATTACAGGAATAGATCTTCACATTTGTAGTCAGTATAGTGTTTAGATGTGGCTCTCATAAGGAACAGAAAAAAATTAAAAGATGCTAAATAACAGAAAAGAGTTAATGGTACAAAGAAATATAGGAGTGGTCAAGAGCAGAATCAAAGACAGCCTTCTAATTCATCACATTGAAAGAATGGCAGGAAGTAGGATGACCATTAAGCACACTGTTAAAAGCACTCTTCTCTCATCAGGATTATTTTCAAAGATCACAGACATGATTAGCTGGGTTCAATATTTTTTCTCTCTTTATCTATCATTAGGATCATGACATAAGCAAAAACATTAAAAATCAGGATGGGTTGAAGCCCCAAGAATAGTAAGAGAGAGGAGTGAGCCTCTTAACATAGCAACTGTTTACCAGCAGCAAGTATTGTAGATACGGGATGAGAGATGAGGGTTGTGGCCTGGCTGTAACGGTGTGTGGCACATGAGCCTCAGTCCTACCCAGAGATCAGTCACCATGAACCATGAGCTCTTAACGTAAGGGAGTGGCTGGCTGGACAGCAAGATAACTCCTCAAAACCCTAATAACTTCCAGCAGCACCAGCGCACGACCCTGGGCAAATAACAGTGACAGACAGGGAAATGTGAGTGATTATTAGAGACAAGTGATCTCCTTGGAAGGAAGTTGTCACCCACAGGGATCAGTTTTGCCCCTAATTATGTTTGCAACATATATGAATGACATGAATGATGAATCAGTAAAAGTTTCTTTGCCTACAATGCTAAACTCATGAGACAAGTGAGTGTACAGGACAATTGTGAAATACTGCAACACCTTAATACAAGTTGGAAATGGAGCTGCACATGGGAAATGTAATTCAATGTCAAGAAATTCAGTGTAATGGAGTTTGGAAAGAGCAAGCAAAGGATTTCAAGGGAATATAAACTTGGAGGAGAGCTTATACAGAAATCAAAGTCAGAGAGATATCTAGGAGTATTCATATCAGACAACACATCACCTGAGAAACACATAAATAAAATTGTTGGAGAGACTTACAAGCTAATGAGGAGAAAAAAAAAAAAAAAGGCCTGAGTGGCATTTATCCACATGGATGAAGAAAGGGTAAAGAAAGTGATCATCACTCTGATAAGGCCAAGGCTGGAATATGCAGCAACAGTGTGCTCACAAAGCACAACAAATTACATCAGGAAACCTGAAAGGATTCAAAGAGCAGCAACAACATTTGTTCCATGCTTGTTGGACATGTTATATGAGGAGAGACTAGCAAAACTGGAATTGACAATGCTGGAACAAAGAAGGCAAGAAGGAGACTTGATGGCAATTTATATAATGATGAAGAATATGGACATGGTGGATAGAGAAGACCTAATACAGTGGGACATGAGAGATACAAGAGGACATGGAAGGAACATAAAAAAAGATAGTTACACAAGGAATATGAAAATGAACAGCTTTCCCATCCAGTCCATAGAATGGGATGGGAAAGTAAAGAGAATACATCAATTTTTTTAAGGGCCATGTTAAACACCATGAGATGCAAAGACAGGACACCACAAGTATAGGTCCCCTCCCATACATTACAACTACATAAATACAACTACATAAATGCACACACACACACACACACACACACACACACACACACACACACACACACACACACACACACACACACACAAGGTTTCAAGACACTTGTCCTTCAATTTTTGACTACCACTTTGGACCTTTTTATGGGACTGGCATTTCAGGGGCCATTTTTTTTTTATTGGATTTTTGTTGCCCTTGGCCAGTGTCCCTCCTACATAAAACACACACACACACACACACACACACACACACACACACACACACACACACACACACACACACACAAAAGGGGATCTATTCATGGCATACACTGGAACTCCCTGTCTGCTTCTGTATTTCCTCCTTCCTATGAATTGAACTCTTTCAAGACAAAGGTTTTAAGACATTTATCCTCTCATTCTAACCTTTCTTTTGAGACTGGCACCTTAGTGGTTTTTTTTTTTCACTATTTATTCCCCTTGGCCTGTGTCTCTCTTACATAAAATAAATAAATAAATAAAATAAAATACATTAATGCAAGGAATGGAAATACTGGACTGGGCAGATACTATGCACTGTGATAGTGTACACTGTGACTGGCTCATGACAGCTGCTGGCCTGCCTGTTTCACATGGCCAGGGGAGTGAAGCAAGGCAGCTGGTGAGACTGTTCAGGGGTGCAGGGAGACAAAACTTCATGGTTAGGTTTGGAAGTTGAAATATACGGTCAGACTTCATTTAAAATTAAAATTTACTCATGAAAATGGCATCAAACTATCATACTGTGTTCTGCAACTGGCCAGGCTCAGTTTTACAAGAGCAAGGATTGATGCCACTTACCTTGCTGTCACCAGTCAATAACACTTCATACACAGTCATGCTGTTCCGAGGGGAATGATAGAGGGGAGTAGAAGAAAAAGACCAGGGGAGATATACATGGAAAGTTTGGTGAAGCTGACAAGTGCAAGGATGACAGCAGTGCAGATGATACAAGCTACACAATGCAGACAAGAGTAGAGGTCCATAGTTGCTAATGTACTGGAGGATAAGACACTGCAGTAAGGTAAGGTAAGGTAAGGTAAGGTAAGGCAAGCCACTGATGCATGGCAGTTAGAGTGACTTGTTATGGAGCGTCCACAGGGGTGAACCTTCCAAGTTAACCCAAGTGGTTATAGTGTGGTGTTCAGCTGTACTACTTTTGTGTCATGAGACAGGCATCATGTGTGGCTGTGATATTTAAGGAGTCAGACACCTACCATTGACTGACAAGTAAAAGAATGGTGACAGCAGCCATTCCAGTTTATCAGAACCTTTTTCTCCATTGAAATTCATCCCAATAGCTTTCAAAGAAAACATTACTAATTCCTTGGATCCCACACATTACTTTTAACTTATGTTTAGCCTTTCTCCAGTAAAATACAGATAAACTGATTTTTTAAAGAATCCAGCATTTATTTTTCCTGTGCACATACATTAGCTGCCCATCATAACATTCCACTGTGCTGCCAGGCTGCCTCACTCACCTGGCATGGCAGCACTGTAGCAGAGACACATCACTGGCAACTCATACCACCATGATGCAGGACCCAGCCAGGAGGGACACACATTCTCCATGACTGCCAAAAATTTCTTCTTCCCCTTCCCAGCAACACAAGATCTCTTCTTCCCCTTCCAAGCAACACAAAATCTCTTCCTCTTGCCAGCAACACAAAATCTCTTCCTCCTCCTGTACAGCAATACAAACCCTCCTCCTCCTCCTCCTCCTCCTCCTGTAATACCACCTTAGTTAATAAGTTCCTAATTTTAAGCTTATATTTATTACATATTATTTTTTGTATCCAGTACAATATAAATTTTGTCCTTACTGGATTATTAATAAACCATTTATGATTATTATTTGCTAATGCATCAGTGTAGCATCAAAACATTACTACACCCTGCCTGCTCATGTTTGTTTGTTATCAACAAGGAACACAAGTCAGTCCTTTGCTCTGCCAAACATTACTTCCATGGACTGCCATACCTGCACATTTGACAGAGAGAGAGAGAGAGAGAGAGAGAGAGAGAGAGAGAGAGAGAGAGAGAGAGAGAGAGAGAGAGAGAGAGAGAGAGAGAGAGAGAGAGAGAGAGAGAGAGAATTAGGTTAGTTTAGAAAGCCAAATTCCAGTGATTTTTGCTTCTCCATACGAAAATTTACATTTCTTTTTCGTGGCTGTTAGACGGTTCATGTTTCTAATAATACTGTTGTGCATACCCCTCACTCCGGGCGGGCGTGTTATCCACACGGGCACAGATCAAGAAACTTGAGCAGCGGGGCCTCAAATAAGTAGCACTCTGAACGCCGGGACAAAACACACACACACACACACACACGAGGCCGGGGCACAAGGGAAAACACGGGCACTATTTCCTAGGTTTATCGACAAATCCTCCGCAAGTACACTGCTTTACAAGTTTACAGGGGCACCACAAGTCTCCCAGGGCACGACAGGCACTCAACAGGCAGGGAAACACTTCCAAAGCAGGCAGGCACACGCTGGCCTCCTCTCTGGCCACGCGTCTCCCCTCTCTGCCTGTTCCCGCTTCTCCCAGTGCTGCCAACTCCACAGTGCTGCCACCCGCACCCATACCCCTGCTGTAACAATACCGAAAAAAAGAGATTGAGACGTGTCTCAATTCTGTTTTCATCTGACAGATACACTGGGTTCAGTTAAGTTGGGCTAGGTTAGGTTAGGCTAGATTAGGCTTACAAAAATTTCGTTCTTTAATTTAATTGGTCATTCATTTTATATATATCATTATTTTATTTATTTATTTTATGTAAGAGAGTCATTGATCAATGGCAACGAGAGGCAGAGAGTTAACTCTTGCAATTGAGAGGAGGACAGAATAGTGGTGATTGATTGAGAATACTGGTTAACTCTTGCATTAGAAAGGTGGACAGAATAGGGGTGAGAGAAAGAAGAAAGTCTTGTGCATGTGCTTGTGATAGCGAGAGAGAGGCTGAAGACAGTCAGAGAGAGAGAGAGAGAGAGAGAGAGAGAGAGAGAGAGAGAGAGAGAGAGAGAGAGAGAGAGAGAGAGAGAGAAAGGGGGGAGGGTAGGAAGAGGAGGAGAAGGAGGAAAATAAGAAGAAAACATGTCCCGGGTCTATCATTTTTGTGAGTGACCTTTACCAGACAATGGTATGAAAAATTAGTTATCAATTTTTCCAACTAGTAGTACATTATTGATTCACCTCTCACCTACCTAATAATAATAGTAATAACAATAGTAACAATAATGATAATAATAATAATAATAATAATAATAATAATAATAATAATAATAATAATAATAATAATAATAATAATGACAATAATAATAATGATAATAATGATAATAATAATGATAATAATAATAATAATATAATGATAATAATAATAATAATAATAATAATAATAATAATAATAATAATAATAATAATAATAGTAATATTTTTTTTGTATTTTCACTATAAAAATATTAATGTATTATGGTATGTATACAATGGAAACACACACACACACACACACACACACACACACACACATAACAACAACAACAACAACAACAACAACAACAACAACAACAACAATAAAATGCAATGAAAATATGCTACTACTACTACTACTACTACTACTACTACTACTACTACTACTACTATTACTACAAAATAATGAAATAATATATATATATATATATATATATATATATATATATATATATATATATATATATATATATATATATATATATATATATATATATATATATATATATATATATATATATATATATATATTTTTTTTTTTTTTATTTTTTTTTCCTCTCAAACAAAATAAATAAACAAACAAACAAGTAAATAAAAAGAATAATAATAAATTTTCTTTGTTTGTTTGTTTACTGTGGTTGAAGTGACGTGGGATTTCAAGGATGTTTTTAAAGTTCTAGTGTTAGATTAACAACATTTCTACTTTCCAAAGGCCCTAGTTGAAGTTACAAGGGCTTTTTATGGGTGTTTTTAAGATTCTAGAGACAGATTAACAATATTTCTGCATTACTAACAGGAGAAACACTCTTTGAGAACCCTGCTAACTGTATTTAAAAGGCTGTATTTCTGTGGTTTTCAAGGGTGTTTTTAAGGTTCTAGTGACAGATTAACAACATTTCTGCATTACTGACATGAGAAACATCCTTAAGAACCCTGCTACCTGTATTTAAAAGGTTGTAGTTGAAGTTACTGTGGTTTTCAAGGGGGATTTTAAGGTTGTAGTGACAGATTAACAACATTTCAACATTCCTAAAGGGAGAAGCACTCTTTAAAAGGCTCTATTTGAAGTTATTGGAATTTAAAGCACAAAAAAATAAATATATAATAAAAATAATCATAAAAACACTCCCAAACACACCCAAACAACATTTCTACATTCCAAACACCCTAGATGAGGTTACAAAGGTTTTTTTAAGGGTGTTTTTAAGATTGTTGTGACAGATTAACAATATTTCAGCATTGGAGACTTCAATGTTTTTCAGTATGGCGTCGCAACTGCTCGTGATCGGTCTTGTCTCTTTCGTTTGGAGTTATTTCTGGTTTTTGGTATGCGCGTTTTTTTAGCGGAGAGACAATTCTTCATTTCTGAGTTTTGGTTTAATTGTTTTGCCCTAAAAACACGAAAAAATTATATTGAAAATGTACGAAAATCACTTTTTTTTTCTCTCTTCCATTTTCTCTTTTCTTTTTCCGCTCAAGCGACACGTTCCAGAGGCAGCTCAACACAAAGTGAGAGGGAGAGAGAGAGAGGGAGAGAGAGAGAGAGAGGGAGAGAGGGAGTGGGCGAGGCGGTGTATTGCAAGTCTTAATAAAAAGAGAAAGTTTTGTGTGTGTGTGTGTGTGTGTGTGTGTGTGTGTGTGTGTGTGTGTGTGTGACCATGCTCGTGCTACACAAGGGAGAGTGAAGGAGTGGGGAGGGTGAGGGAGTGTGGTGGGGGGCGTGGTGGGGGGCTGGGTGAAGAGAGTGGTGAGGGTAACACAATAATGCGTGCTGCACTGTACAGAGGGGTCGCCGCCCCCGGCCAGTCCCCCCTCCGCCACACACACACACACACACACACACACAGCCCCCCGCGCGCTACCTGGGAGAAGCGGGCCTGGGTCTCCATGATGTCAAAGAGCTGCATCTTATGGTGGAAGGCCTGGGCGCCCTGTGCAGGCGACGGAGGGCTCAGCGCTACGCCCGCGCTGGGGAACCCGTGCGCTGTGTGCCGCAGCTCCAGGCTGGAGAAGCGGCGCTGGGCGGTGCCCGAGGGCGAGGTGAGGGAGCCGCCGGGGTCTGGGCCGCGCTGCCGGGACACCGCAGGGGAGCTGAAGGCGGAGCGGCTGCGGTATTTGTGGGGCAGCGAGTGCTGGCTGCTGTTGTGCCCCGCGGAGTGCGCCGGCAGCCCGTCTGGCCTCTTCGGGGCGCCACCCCCCGCGCTAGTGACGGTCGCCAGCGTGACGGGTGCCTCCTTGCTGGAGGGCGACAGGAACCTACAGGTCGTGGAGGCGCCGTTGGTGGCGGGGCTGCCGCCTCCCGCCAGGTGGGTGAGGCTGCCGGCGCTGCTGCTGCTGTTACATTGGTACAGCTTGCCCCGCTCCGCCCCGCCGCCCTCGCGGGGCCGCGCCAGCTGCAGGCGCGTCTCGATGGTGCGCAGCATCTGTGGCTGTGCGGGCGTGCTGAGGCCGCCCGCCAGGCCGCGCAGGGCGTGCTCTGAGCAAGATGCGGGCAGGGTCTTGTATCCTGTCTCGGGGCTGTGCAGGCTGCGGGGCGCCGGGGAGCGGGACTGACGGCTCCGCGGCTCCTCCCTGCTGCCCTCCAGGCGCGCCTCCTCCAGCTTGGCGCCCGTGAACAGCGCCTCCAGGTACGCCAGCATGCTCATGTTGGCCTCGTGTGCCGCCCGCACCCTGCCCAAGTCGCCGCCGCCCGTCTCCTGCCCGTAGAGAGTGAGGGGGCGCAGCGCATCGTCCAGCGCGTCATGGCGCCCCCCGTTGAGCAGGGCGTGGTGCGGGAGTGGGGCAGGGCCGCGCAGGAGCGGGCTGAGGCGGGGCTGGACTGGTCCTCCTCGTGGCGGGGGTCCTCGTGGGGCGGCGCGCTGCTCTGCTCGGAGCCCGAGCTCTCCTCGCAGCCCGGGCTGGCCTCCTTGCCTGACGTGGTGCCCGAAATGGCCCCGGAGTCCTGGGAGTCTGAGGAGCGCTCCCCATTGGCCAGGGTGGCCCTAGCAGCCGCCCCACCGCCGCGCCCCCCCTGCCGCCGCCGCCGCCGCCGCCTCCGTCGTAGCCATCCAGCAGCACTTTGCCGCCGCCGTTGTGCAGCAGCGTCAGGGAGAAGGCCTGCGGCGCGTCACTACCCCACACCACGGGGCTGGGCAGCAGGACGCTCCTGGTGCGGGACGGCCCCCCGCCATTCTTCTTGCCGCCCTGGAGCTCCTAGGGGGGCCGCCGCCGCCCCTCCAACATGCCGCGCACCGTCACTGTGTCCGCCGCCCGCCAGACGCGGGACGTCACCATTCCAGGAAGGGCGCCGCGCTCCACGCCAACCCCACACCCTCACTCTGCCTGCACCACACTCATAACACAACACCGCCACCACGGTGCCTGCCGTCACACCACCACACCACAACACAACTATATGGCCCCCCATTACCCCCCCTAACACACCACGAGACCCGCCCCTTCACCAGTCCCAGCCCGCATCCTCAACCGAGGCAGTCACACAAAGGGCGCCTCGGTACAACTCATGTCCTCTTCTTCCTTCCTTCCTTCCCTTCTCTTCCTCTTGTTAGACCTCCTCCTCTTTCTTCCCTTCCTTCTTCTTATTGATTATTCTTTCCTCTTCCTTTTTCACATGTGTGTGTGTGTGTGTGTGTGTGTGTGTGTGTTTCTATGTACGAGAGAGAGAGAGAGAGAGAGAGAGAGAGAGAGAGAGAGAGAGAGAGAGAGATAGAGAGAGAGAGAGATAGAGAGAGAGAGATAGAGAGAGAGAGAGAGAGAGAGAGAGAGAGAGAGAGAGAGAGAGAGAGAGAGAGAGAGAGAGAGAGAGAGAGAGAGAATGG
>NW_026973744.1:287500-290000 GCF_035594125.1 Scylla paramamosain
TGCTTCCGCCCACCACCCCCAATCCGGATGCTACGGAGAGATCGACAGCCAGCCAAGCACCCACTGCTGCCAGCGATGTCAGTGCTACGATCATCAGGGAGATACAAGCCTTACGCCAGGAAGTCAGGGCACTGAGGGAAAACAACGAGAAAAAACAACTATACAAGGAAAACCAGGACCTAAAAGCTGTGTGTGCATCACAACAAGCCAAGATTCCCTCCGGAACGAAACACAGGCCATAAAGGATCTCCTGACTCAGATTGTGGCGCACACCAGAGCCAACACGCCAACACACGGGGAGGAGGGACTGACAATGGAGACAGCCGCTCACGTCACACCCCATAAACGTGACATGATAGAATGGGCTTCCTATGCCAGTGAACAGATTAAGACCATTCGTGAAGAGAAGTGGCTTGAAAACATGAGTAAGTTGAACCATGATGCCAGCATGACGCAGGTGTGGAGACAAGTGAACCGCGTCAGAGGCAAACACACACCAAGCCTCCCCGCCTCCCTGATCCAGCGGGGAAGGCATCTCAGTTAATGAGGGAGTATCGGGAGCGAGCGGCAAGTGACAGTCTGCCTGAAAACGTCAACGAGGCTAAAAATAACCTACACCCGGCCAGGGAGGCTGGTGCCGCTGCGGCCGTGCGCCTACCACACCACACCGACGCCCCATAACGAAGGGGGTGCTGCTGGAAGCGAGGAAGACAAGCCGGGACACAGCACCCGGGGTGGATGGCATAACATTCCATGGTGAATGCAGTGTGTAATGTTACGGGGGAGCCACTCTTACACCTGTACAACATGTCCCTATCACAGGGAACACTCCCTGAAGCATGGAAGACACCAAACATTGTCCCCATACCAAAACCAGGTGAGGGACACAAGTACCGCCCGCTCAGCCTTACCTCAACGATATGCAAAATGCTGGAAAGAATACTGCTGACTCGCCTTATCTACAAAACGGGGCGCCTACATTTTAGTGTGAACGGTTTTGTTAAACACAGAAGTACTGCCAACTGCTTCTCCAACTACTTCTCTTATCATCAAGCCAAGACAGCAGTGTTCCTCCACATTGAAAAGGCTTTTGACAGAGCTCAGCCCCTGACCATCCTCCGTGACCTCACCAAGCTCGGGGTGAAAGGTACACTACTATCCACTCCGCCTACCAAGCTGAGACTGCAGGGCCACGATTTAGATTGGGTGGCCACCCACCGATATCTTGGCGTCATGGTCACCTGCAAAGCTGAGATTCAGCATCTGAAGGGCAAGTGCCGGGTCAGAAACAAGGTGAGCGGTGGGCCGGAGGGACACAGTCTTGAACACTACCTGAGGGAGTGTGCTCGTCCCTCACACCTCAGAAAACACTGCCCCACACCTTCACCTACACTACCCGAACTGGCAAAACACTTTATTGCGATTCTGCCACAAACATTAAGGGAATACCACACATTTTGTGCAATCCAATGAGACTAGCACGATGGTGAACGAATGGTGCCCCAAATATAACTAGTGCATACAAATGCTGTCATTTTACATTTAATCTATTTATGTATTCAAACATCATCCTGATAACACTGTCCATCAGGGACCAACACTCTTTTTCACTAATTATATTGTATTTTTGGTGAAGAAAACCATTAAATCAAATCAAATCTCTCTCTCTCTCTCTCTCTCTCTCTCTCTCTCTCTCTCTCTCTCTCTCTCTCTCTCTCTCTCTCATGCGCGCCCACACCTATCACGCCCCTTTAAAACACCCCATTTCCTTCTTTACGCGCCAAAGTCCATGAGAGTTTTGCAGCTTGAAAATGGTACGGTTTTTTTTTTTTTTAACGGGGGCTCTTTGATGTGTGTGTGTGAAGAGGAGGAGGTGGATGAGGAAAAGGAGGAGGAGGAGGAGGAGGAGGAGGAGGAGGAGGAGGAGGAGGAGGAGGAGGAGGTGGAGGAGGAGGAGTAGGAGGAGGAGGAGGAGGAGGAAGCATATATAAACCTCTTCATTCGTTGGTGTTAGGTTAGAATCTTCATGATATCTTCTTTGCCCTCGCCCTCCTCCTCCTCCTCCTCCTCCTCCTCCTCCTCCTCCTCCTCCTCCTTGCATATATTCACTCACCTCCAGTTTACCTATGAATAAAATATGCAAAACGAGACTTAATTACAATAACTTAGACATCAATTTGTACAAGGACAGGTAAATTACAGGTGTGGCTGAAGGGAAGGGGGCGGGAGGGGGTCTGAGGGTAAGGGGGGCAGGAAGAAGACTTGGGGGGTAAGGGGAAGAGTCTGTTAATTTTCTACAAGTTCGGTGTTGTTGTTTTTGTTGTTGTTGTTGTTGTTGTTGTTGTTGTTAGACATGGCAGAATTTTAATAAAGAAGTGTTTTTTTTTCTTCCTTCTCTCCTTCCCTCGTTTGTTCATTCATTCTCTTATTCATTCTCCCATTCATTCATTTATTCATGCTTCTCTTCCTCCAACTTCTTTTTTTCTTTTATTTCCTTCAT
>NW_026973744.1:292500-295000 GCF_035594125.1 Scylla paramamosain
GAACCCGCCAGATCATGTCTGTGACCTTGGAAAATGGTCGGGGTGGGAGAGCAAAGCCTATTGAAATACAACTCCGAGACTGAACAGGGCGACTCAAGTACTGCAGTATGGTGGTGGTGGTGGTGGTGGTGGTGGTGGTGGTAGCTGTTGCCTCACCCATAAAATAGAAAAAAAAGAGAAAAATAAGACTGAAAAAAAGTTGAGAAGAGGAAAAATTATACAGGAAAGAAAGAAAATCTCTGGTACAGTAAACAATAAGCCTGCCTATCTCTCTCTCTCTCTCTCTCTCTCTCTCTCTGGTTTAAACGAGCGGTGGAAGCCCTCGACAGCTCTGGGGTCACCTGGGGGACATTAATGACCGCTGCCGCCCCTACCGAGGCTCAAACTGCACCCCCGTGGGAAGCGCCATGCATCACCACCATCATCAGCCCACCACGGAAAAAGAAAATCCTGTGTGCAATGGCAGAACTGCAGCAAGAAGGGCTCCATACCATAAGCGCCGCCCAGAGGCCACACACTGCCACATATTTCACCGACGGCTCCACTGATCCGATGACAGGGCGGGTCTGGGTATGTATGCAAGACCGACAATGGGCGCGCGGCAGTCTCCGCCATCATCACCACCGCCTCTGCTCGAACAACTGACTTCTCCTCCACACAAACTGAATTAGCTGCGATAGTAATGGCACTTGAACACGCCTACACCTCCCACTGCCGGAATGTACTTATTGCCACGGACTCCATGACTGCCATTGCAGCGATAAACAAGCAGGATGGAGAAAACATCACACAAACCCGAGCCATCTGGAAAACAGCAAGAGCCATCCACAATGCGGCCACAAGTGTCACTCTCACGTGGATACCATTACCATCCCACGTGGCAATCTCAGGAAATGAAGAAGCGGACGCCCTCGCCAAACGGGCAGCCACTGACACAACGGTGGCTACAGTCAGCTCCAGGACGTTGAATCAGCTGAGAGGAGCAGTGAAAGCCCACGCAGAGAGGCAGCGACAGCAGGAACAACACGACCAGGGGAGCGAGTGTCAGATGGTTCCGCCAGGTTGCCGCAGCAGGCTGCCCGCCCCCAGTCCGAAACTTCCCGAGCCGCCTGCGTGAGGTGGTGACATGCAGGATACGTCTCGGGTACCCTTACCCGTGGCAACTCGGCTTCGCGACATCGGAGGAGGAGACACGATGCCGACTGTGCGGTGCGTCGGAGGGACACAGTCTTGAACACTACCTGAGGGAGTGTGCTCGTCCCTCACACCTCAGAAAACAGTGGCCCACACCTTCACCTACACTATCCGAACTGGCAAAACACTTTATTGCGATTCTGCCACAAACATTAAGGGAATACCCGAAATTTTGTGCAATGAAATGAGACAAGCACGTTTGTGATAGTGCAGTAACGAATGGTGCCTCAAATAAAACTAGTGCCTACAAAGGCTGTGATTTTACATTTAATTTATTTATGTAATCAAACATCATCCTGATAAGACTGTCCATCAGGGACCAACACTCTTTTTCACTAATTATATTGTATTTTTTTGTGAATAAAAGCATTAAATCTCTCTCTCTCTCTCTCTCTCTCTCTCTCTCTCTCCCATACGCGCCCACACCTATCCCGCCCCTTTAAAACATCCCATTTCCTTCTTTACGCGCCGAAGTCCATGAGAGTTTTGCAACTTGAAAATGTTGTTTTTTTTTTTTAAAGGTGCTGTTTGAGGTGTGTGTGTGTGTGTGTGTGTGTGTGTGTGTGTGTGTGTGTGTTGTTACTACTATTACTACTACTACTACTACTACTACTACTGCTACTACTACTACTACTACTATCAATGGCACTTAAATCTTACCAAAAAATTAAACAAAATAAAGAAATAATAATAATAACAGACGTAAAGAGACAAAGAAAACATATATACGAGAGAGAGAGAGAGAGAGAGAGAGAGAGAGAGAGAGAGAGAGAGAGAGAGAGAGAGAGAGAGAGAGAGAGAGAGAGAGAGAGAGAGAGAGAGAGAGAGAGAGAGAGAGAGAGAGAGAGAGAGAGAGAGAAAATCTATCAGGGTAATGGGTAATGGATCTCTCTCTCTCTCTCTCTCTCTCTCTCTCTCTCTCTCTCTCTCTCTCTGTTTTCCTTAGTTCTCTCTTACATAAACCTGACATATATTTACTAAAGTTAACCCAACCTAACCTTACCTAACGTAGCTTCACCTAACGTAGCCTAACCTAGCCTAGCCTAAACTAGTCTATTATTATTACTATTATTACAAACACCAAGGAAAGCGATAAAGGAAACTTACAGACAGTGATAATACGAATATCAAAAAATAAAAAAGCAACAAACAAAAGAAAATAAAGGAGAAGAAAAGAATATATACAAAATTTTTCAAACTTATCCCCCAAAATTTTCCTGACCAATAAATAAACATGAATAGGGAAAATAAAAAGAGGAAAAAATTACAATTTCCAACCATATAGATAACCATAGAAGATATATAC
>NW_026973744.1:297500-315000 GCF_035594125.1 Scylla paramamosain
AAACATACTGTACTGGATGTTATTACTCGGGACAGTAGTTGGGAAATTGCCATGGGGGTCGCCCCCCTAAAAAGGCTTGCCACTGAGGTCCCCATTGCATGGGGACCTCAGTGGCAAGCCTTTTTAGGGGGGCTCGACCCCCATGGCAATTACCCGGAGTGGCAATCCATTTCAGGATGGAGACCCTGACTGTAAATAGAGTGTTGGGGGATGGGAGAGGGAGGGAGGGGGGGGAGGGAGGGGGGGGGGAGGGGGGGGGAGGGGGATCCCACCCCCACCCCAGGAGCGACTCTGATGGCATGCCATATTGTGAGTGTGGGGTTGATCAAGTTGCAATGGGGAAACCTGACAGCAATTTTCCGTAGACTTCAGTGGCAGTCCATGTCAGGATGGAGACCCAGGCTTGGGAAAGGGAGGATGGCGATTCACGACGGCAACACCAAGGGGTGGGGGGGGAGGGAGGGGGGAGGGACGGTGACGGCGACACTGACGGAGAGGTGGGGGGCGTGCGTCCTTATCCTTCGGCGACGATGGAATGACTAAATGAATCAATGATGGTGGGTGGAAAATAATTGAGTGAAAGGAGGGGGGGAGGGTGTGGACTGGCGGCCAGACGTGGAAGTCGCCACACACACGCGTGGCTAGGGGACTGTGACGGCAATGCCGTGTAGGTCGCCCTTTCACGTCCCCCCCCACCCCCAACCCACCCACCCAGGGGCGACTCTGACGGCAAGCCATATTGCGATGGTGATCCTGATAGCAATTTTCCATAGATCCATGCTTGGGAAGGGGGGGGTGATTCACGACGGCAAACACCAAGGGGGGGGAGGGAGGGGGGAGGGACGGTGACGGCGACACTGACGGAGAGGTGAGGGGGCGTGCGTCCTTATGCTTCGGCGACGATGGAATGACTAATGAATCAATGATGGTGGGCGGAAAATAATTGAGTGAAAAGGGGGTGGAGGGGGGGAGGAGAGGTGATGGGGGGGCTGGCGGGCAGACGTGGCAGCCGCCCGCCACACACGCGTGATTAGGGGGACTCTGACGGCGCCTGCCATAGAAGTCGCCCTTTCCCTTTCATTCACGGAATCCTGGAGGGTGGGATGACCGAGTGTTGCCATCACGCGTTCCCTCCGACATCTCAATACATCCCCTATGGTCAAGGTCGTCGCGACTGCCGCACGAGATCCCGTTACCTGTCCATCCTTTTTACCTGGAGAAAGCGTCTGTGACGGCCAGGGCGGAGCGGCGGCCTCTTCCACTTTCACCGACCACCAGCGGCATGGCTGACGTAATACTTATGTCGGATGGCGGTCTTATTACTATCATTATTATTATTATTATTATTATTATTATTATTATTATTATTATTACTATTATTATTATTATTATAGCCGACACGTGCTCCCTCCGATATCTCAGTACATTCCCCTATGGTCAAGGTCGTCGCGACTATCCACGCCGTACCGCCATAATCTCCAGTCTGCCGACGTATATATGTCATGAAAAGGTAAAGTTTAAAGTCAGTCTGTTAGTTGACAGGGTTTAAAAAACATGTCATTGAGAGATAGTGACGATATATACGTATACCTATCTTCTCTTGCAGGTGGTAGGTCATTTCCCAACAACACAACAACAGAATTTGAAAACAGAATCTTACCCATTCATTTAGACACCGGCAGGGATTATGAAGTCGGCCTGTGTAATATTTTATTCCCTAAATATTTCTACTGCATTGCGGAAGGGGATCCAAATTCCAGTATATCGTTCTATGGTCGGGTTAAGCAGTCAGACTTTGATATGTATGAATATAATATGTATACCTATCTACCGGAAAGGAATATCATCTCCAATTTTACCGATAAGAACATACCGGCCATAACTAAGGCAATTAATGGACAGATAGTGAGAGAACTTCAAGCAATCTTGAATGACTCCTTTAAGATCTATTTCCCTTACTCGGATATCATTTATTATGACCGCGACTTGGAGCGGGTCGTTGTGAATAACGCGATTGTCCCTCCTAATGACGATCGTATTTACAGTGATATAAGTATAAAATTTGCATCGCATATAGCTCACATTCTGGGTTTCAATCCAAATTTTCGCTACACCGTCTACTTTCAAAGATCTGGCGACGGCATTTCATCTTCCGACGCCAGCGAAGCTTCCTCCTCATCACCCATAAAATTATTCGCTCAATACGTACCGCGAGCTGATGCAGGGACGGATTATATGTACGTTTATACCGACATCATTTCCCCCTCGCGATTTGGCAGCCAACTAGTTAATATATTAGACGTCATACCACTCCCCGGCGACAGCACCAGTAAAGGTGCGAATTCAATTACGTATAAACCACTTTCTGCATCAACTATAGAGAGTGTGGCCATCAAAATTGCTAATCAAAGAGGCAAACCTATTCAGTTTGAAGATGGGGAAAACAGTGTTACTTGCGTGTTACATATAAGACCACGTTAACTTTGCGTCTCGGACGTAAAATTTTGAAGAGAATCGATCAAGGTGGGATAATGGGTGGAGTGGAGGATAATGAAACAGGCAGGTGTTGCCTACTTCCGAGTCAAGGCACGCGCCTCGCGACCATCTGCGCGGGAAGCTTCAGTGTTTCCCCGCGCGGCATGGCGGCCGGGACAAAGTGTTGACAATGTTATAGAAAAAAAAAAAGAAAAGAAAATGGGTGTTCACTGTGGAACAGCAGAGGCGCGGATTTTATGTGAAGTGTGTGGGAGATGGCGCACTAATCCATCCTGCCCCTCATGTGTGGAAGACCAGTGTGATTTATGCGAGCGGTGTGGACTTCTGTTTCCACATCCACCGCCAGAACACACCTGCGAAGTTGGCAATCCTGCTTCTTCTGGTAAGCATTATTACTTATTTTGGCGGGAATGTATAATAATAAAGATGAAATGACTGTCAATCTTTACAAGTTTGAGCTCTGAGCACATCTTCCTGTACAGGCTCACACTCGATTGAGGTTGAGCAGAACGCCGGCGTAGAAGGCCCACGTCGGCGGACGTCACAAGGCGACATCCCACGCGGAGGCGGGGGAAGAGGTGAGAAAAAAAAAAATACTACAAATAATAAAGCAATAAATACGGTGCCACCGCCACTACTAATATTCTTTTTTTTTAAGACTCGCCACGGCCGGGACCGAGTGGATTATCGGGGAACGTATTCAATTCTTCCGAGACTTCAAGTCCTTCACTACCTACACAAGGTAAATATCAATTCAATAATAATAATAATAATAATAATAATAATAATAATAATAATAATAATAAACTGTCGCTGCTACTTCTATTTTTTCTTCCCAGACACGCCACAAGCGGAGGCGGACCACGATGAGCGCAGCATGGCAGGAGAGTCGGCGGATGCAGACCTTGACGAGCGCGGGATGCCGGAAGAGCCGCGGTTAATTGACTCGAGGGAAAATTTTATGAGGAGCTTCACCAGACATCAATATGACATACCTGATCATGTAAGCAGAGATCCACTCGGTCTACTTACCGAATACAGGGAGTTCTTTATACGGGAAATTAGATCATATTTCACGTCACACAGCTCGCCATTCCCCCCCACCCTGAAAATATTTTCACACATTTCTCTGTTACTAGTGAAATTCTCTACCTTAGGCGAGGATGAACATCGAGTCATTCATATTGCTTTTAGAGCACGACTGATCACCTATCAAGATGTGCCTGACCTTGTTGATTTATGGATCCATCAGCTGAACAGTCGGCTGGAAAGCCTTACCAGCGAGACTGAAGGATCTGGTTTTATCATTTCAAGAGTACAGAATTTTTTCATCAACTATTGCTTGCATGTCGCATGTAGTGGCATAGGAGATTATGTTGCTTATCCTAGAGGCGTGCGAGGAGGGAATGAAATTTTCAATCCTGATGGCCGACATTCATCCTGTGTTATTCAGTGTTTGGCGGCTTTCAGACTTCATGCTCGAGGTGTACCTTGGAAAAGAATTCCAAAAATATTACGGAGACGGCATGGCGGAGAGAAATACGTCACGCGCGGAAAAGTAGGCAGTCCAGTGACTTGGGAGAACTTGAGTCAGTTAGAAAGGTTAAATTGTCTGTCTCTGGACGTTTATACACTGACAAAAAGCGGTGAGATATACTATTTAACATTATCAAGAAAAGGCTCGCGGAAGTATAAAACTGTAGTCTCACTCCTTTTACTAGGTGGAAAACATATGACGCTCATTAAAGACGTGGAGAAGCTGCACCGGAAATTGACGAGAAGCAGTCCCACCCCAGAGGGTCATCAGTTTTGCAAAGTATGTTTCAGCTCAGTTCCCAAGTCTGTCAGTTTGAGCGATCACGAGTGTCACTGCGACTTCACTCAAACTCTTCTCTTTCCAGGTGACGGTGAAAAAGTAAAATTTAAAAATTTTGCCTACACCTATCAGCCTGCATACTTAGCATTTTTTGATTTTGAAACTATGATAAAACCTAAGGAGAATAGGAGTGTGATAGCTGAACATGACCCAATTGGATACTCGTATCTCATCATCAATAGGCATGGAGATGTCGTGGAAAAGAGAAGTTATTTCGGTGAAGATCCCGTGAATAATTTCATTGATAGCCTATCCAATGCTTGGGGAATCATCAAGGAAAGTGTAGTTAGCTATCCAATTAGCATGTCTGCGGAGGATGAAGCCCACTTCAAACGTCAGCGTCACTGCGAACTCTGCCATCAACCCTTTAATGTGAAAACCCCACCTCATAAACATCACGACCACTCATTACCACAAAATAATTACAAGGGGGCTTTGTGCGCGCGATGCAACCTCCAGTGTCGTGACATGAGGAAATATCTCATCACTCTGGCACATAATATGAGCTTTGACGTCTCCTTAATCATAAAAGACCTTCACTTGCCAGAGTCGCACGTGGACATCCTTGCCAAGTCAGAATCGCATTTATTGAAAGTAAGGATTAAGGAATTGCAGTTTCAGGACACGCTTTCCATTATGAATGCTGGCCTCGGTCATCTCGCTCAGAGTCACGTGCAGGCGGGCTATAGCACGCGTTACGCCCAGGAAATGGTGAATTACCTCCCCGAGGATGTAAGGCGTGTAATTTGCACTCAAAAACAGTTTCTTTGTTATGAGTACATCACCGACCTTGGCCGCTTAGAAGATCGACAATTGCCACCTCGTGAGGCATTTTATGACACGCTCAAGGGGAAGGCTCTGCCACCTGGAGAATATGAACACGCTCAAAGCGTGTGGAGTATGACATCCTGCCGCACTTTAGGCGATTACATAAGACTGTATTGTGAGATTGATGTGGGATTATTAGCCGACACATATCTCAAATATAGATCATACCTGCATGAATTTTATGGGCTGGACGTGTCACATTACGTGTCACTGTCTTCTTATGCTTATGACGCTTTTTTAAAGTCGACAGGCGTTCAACTTGATCCACCTTACGACCCTAACATGTATCACCTGATCAAAAGAAATGTACGAGGAGGCTTTGTAACTTGCGTCAGGCCACACCTGCAGTCAAACCACGAACCCGACGGTGGACCCGGCACCTATGTGTTCTATCTGGACTATAATTCATTATATGCAAGCGTTATGTGTTCCCCCCTGCCTATGGGTGACATCAAAAAGCTTTCTCAGTCAGAGATGGATGATTTTTTTGAAGTTGGCATCCAGAATCATGCGACAGATGGCGACGTCGGTTACTGGCTGCATTTAGACAGCTGTGACGTTTCCCCCGACGTAGCTCGGATCACGGACGAGTTCCCTCTGTGCCTCGCACACATGACTATTACAGAAGATGACATCTCACCGTACAGTAAAAGACTGTTAGAAGCTGAGGGTCGTAAGCTGGGGAGGAAAAATCGTAAACTCGTGGCCAGTCATAAGGGACTGAAAGATCATCTCATCAGTCTGGAATTGCTGCAACTTTTACTCTCACTTGGACTGGAAATACAATGTGTTCATGCTATATATAGGTTCAGACAGGCTCCATACCTGAAACCTTTCATAGAAAGGAACGTCGCTCAGCGTAAAAATGAGACGTGCGCCATTAAAAATCGCATTTGCAAACTGATGTCAAACGCAGTTTATGGTAGATCCATGTTATCTGAAGTGAAGTATGGCCTCCAGCAGAAATTAGTGACAAAAAGAAAGTCTTTCCTGAAGTATGCAAGAAATCCATCCTTTAAAAGGGTCCACCAATTAGGCGAGGACCGAGTCATATGTGTCAACAGTAAGAACACGATTAAAATCAGGCAGCCAAATTACTTGGGATACCATATTTTAGAAGTGGCAAAGAAGTACATGTACAACTTTTGGTATCGTGTCATCAAAGCTAATTATGGGGAGAGAGCTAAATTAGCTTATGAAGATACTGACAGTTTTATTTTCAGTCTGCACATACCTACAAACTTAAATGATGAACTGAAACATGGACCCATGGCAAATTTTCTCGACACCAGTAACTTTGCTTCAGATCACCCGTGTTTTAATGGGGAGCGGAAGGGTCAACTAGGCTTGTTGAAATCTGAAACCGGATCCACGCTCATCAAAGAGGCGATTATATTAAAGCCAAAGATGTATTCGCTGCTGTTGGAAGATGACAAGCAAGTATCTCGAGGTAAAGGCATTCCAACTCACCTTCAGCAAAATATATTGCATCAGCAGTATAGGGAAACACTTAATAATGTCGCATGTGGGATGGTGGATTGCTATAATATCAGGAATGTGAAAGGACAAATTTGTACCACTCGTATGCGAAAGCGAACGTTGTCACATTTTGACGACAAGCGCTTTCACGTCGATGGCTATACCTCAAGGGCGTATTATCACCCCGACAATGATCCGCGGGAAAGAGATGTGGAGAATGAGATGGAAGAGGAGGTGGTGGTGGATGTGGGGGAGGTGGAGGTGGATGAGGAAGAGGAGGAGGAGGAGGAGGAGGAGGAGGAGGAGGAGGAAGAGGGGGAGGAAGAGGGGGAGGATGGGGTAATGAGTGGTCTGTGGCGTGATCGGGAGAGACTTTCCGCGGCATTATTCACATCATGATTAAGGGGTAGAGAAAGAGAGGACGCAGCTGCTAGCAGACACCCTTCATGTAATGTAAAAAAACATTTGCTCTGACCACGTAGGCTAAGGAAGAGGGGGAGGTGGAGGATGGGTTGTGTCGTGATCGGGAGTGGCCTTCCATGACATTATTCACGTCATAATTAAGGGGTGGAGAGAGACCGCGGCCGCCAGCAGCTGCCATTCATGTAATGTAAGAACATTTGTTTTGAGTATGGAGTTAAGGAGAGGAATGAGGAGATTGTTCATGTACTGTAAGGACATTTGTACTGCCCACGTGGGGATAAGGAGGATGAGGAGGAGGAGGTAATGTAAGAACATTTGTACTTAGGTTAAGGAGAGGGGGGAGAAGGGGGGAGGTTGAGGAAGAGGTGTGGGTCGGGGAAGATCCACGTCATAATTAGAAGGCAGGGATGAGGATGCAGCTGGGAGGTTAGTTATGCTGTTACCTACATGACCATGTAAATAAAGGTTAAGTAATAAATACTGTAAACATATCGTAGCGTCTTTTAGTAACCCTCTGAACTTAACATGGACAAGACATTTAGCGAAGAGATGCTGAATCTCTTCAGATATCCTGCACGCATAATTATTGCAGGTTATACAAATTCCGGCAAAACACACCTCTGCAATAAAATTATAGAGAAATATCAGCATGGATTTAACAGAATTATCATTTGTGGCGTCTCATCGCATTCGCTGCAGCAGAATTCCCCTTTTCAAGATAAGGTCGAAGTGCATGAGAAAATTATTGATCCCGTGATGGATGATAACAGTCCATACGCCGACCCGCAAACGCACACACTCCTGATATTAGATGACAATTTCCTCACGGCTGGCAATTCTCAAACGATAGCAGAGGCTTTCACCAAAGGGAGACATAAAAATTTGTCAGTTATAATGATAGCACAGAATGTCTTTTTCCCCGGAAAGTATGCTAGAACGATAACTTTAAATGCCTCACATTACATTCTTATGAAAAACAGAGATATATATCAAATTGAATGTCTGGGCAGGCAACTTTATGGAAGGGAGCGCGCCAAACACTTTGTGGAAATTTATAAAAATGTCGTGCTTAGACGAGATCACGGTTATTTGTTGTGTGATTTATCCCCGAACGCACCCGAAGAAATTCAACTGCGCACGAATATTGTGGATGAGTCACCCTGTGAGAAAGTCTATCTGCTATGAACGCCGTTTTGGACGAACTTTACCGGGATATGACGAATCCTGCGGCTTTAGGAGGTGTGCAAGCACTCTACAGAGAGGGGAAGAAAAGGGATAAGAATCTAACACTCCGCGATGTGAGGGCATTTCTGCAGGGCAACCGCACTTATACGCTTCACAAGCCGACACTGAAACGTTTTCCGCGACGAAAAATTCTCGCTCCTAAACCGTCCGTCATTTTAACTTGCGATTTGGCTGATTTTGCGAGGCTGCACAGACACAATGGCGGCGTCCGATACATCATGTTTTGCCTGGACGTTTTCAGCAGATACTTGAAAGTGGCAACGCTGACAAGTAAATCCGGACACAGTAGCCTGCAAGCGCTGAAAAAAGTTCTAGAGTCGGGGAGTTTTACAGGCGTGTCGCGTCTTTTTACCGATCAGGGATCCGAATTTTATAATCAAGCAGTGAAAAAATATCTAACTTTGAAAGGTATTACCTTGTATTCCAATTACTCGCGTGAAACAAAGGCGAGTTTGGCAGAAAGGGTCATCCGAACCATAAAGACAAAAATATATAAATATCTCACGCAGAACAACACACTGACGTATATTAACGTCTTGCCCACCCTAATAAATACGTACAATCACACCCCACACCGCGGTTTGGGCGGCAACCAAACGCCGGCTCAGGTTCACCACCTCCGCGAGCTGTCACAAGTCAGGAAGCAATTTAAACGAATGTATTTAAATCGGCCAAGGGGAAAGAAAGTTGTCAGTCATAAATTAGACGTGGGAGACATTGTACGCTTGCAACGTGCTTCCCGAACGCAATTTAAATTCAATAAGGGTTATACCGTCAACAATACCGAGGAGCTTTTTAAGATAAGTCGTGTGGATTACTCACATAAAATCCCTATTTATTTCATAAGGGATTTGGCGGGGGAGGACGTGACCGGCGCTTTCTACAGGGAAGAATTAATCAAGTCCTCTCTTCCCTCACATTACCAGGTCGATATATTACGATCGAAGGTCGAGCGAGGTAAGAGAAAGTACTTCGTCCACTGGCGTGGGTACCCAGATAAATTTGACAGCTGGATAGATGCGGACGACTTAGTATAAGATATGGATGAGGAAAAACCATTGATATTGAAGTACAAGGATTTGGTTTTTCTCCTCTCGCACGTCACCCCTAAATTGCGGAAGCAGGTCTTGCAAAGTTTGAATAAGCGCGAAGTCAATTGCATCTCGGAAATATTCGCCAACTTTTTGAAGAGACGCCTGACGGACGACGATACCATCATTAACCGCCTGAAAAAATTCAAGAGTGATATTCGCCCTGTAGCCTTGAAGAAGACGCCCGTGTACAAGAAGAAAGCGATTCTAATCTCCAAACGAGGTGGTAACATATTGGCCGCGTTACTCCCGATAGCCGTGTCGGCAATAACAAGTTTACTACAGAGATGAAAGAATATTGTTTAGTTCCCGTCTCAGTTGCCGAGAGGTGTAAGTTTAAACCGACCGACAGCACAACTCAGCACCGATTCACGTCAAAACAAGTCAAGAAAAAAAAAAAAACTTCACTTCCGCTACCGGCCGCCGCCCTCCCCGACGCCGCCAGCGTGACGCCACCACCACGCGCACCTGTCAATCCACCCTTGGATGATTTGATTCGAGTTGCCGTTCCTCCTTCCTTTAGAGAATATGGTTTATCTCTCTTGAAATTATTGGAGGGTAAACCTGGGATTTCATGGGATGAGCGCGGTAACTTACTTCCACCATTTTCTGGCATAAGCGTGTTTGATCTCATACGAGTACTCGGTCACGAAAAGGGGGCCGCGAAAAGACTTTCACCCGATAAGCGTCCATTATTATCACTGCTACTTCGCATGGCGCAACTCCCCGCGGATGCCATCAGAAATACGACTCAACGAAGTAAACTGATAGGTGGCGGGGTCGGTGACATCTGGGAAGCATATTAAATGAGAAAGCTCCCCATCTTACTCTGTAAACGAGTAAGTACATCAATAATACATGAGAGCACGTGTTAGGCGCGTCAGGGGTGCAGGCCCACGGATGGATAATTGATGAGGGTTATGGTCAAAAAAAGGTTCACCCCCCCCCTAACCCACATCCCCTAATAAATAATACGTTCCCCGCCCTCCATCCCTTCCCACCAACAAAGGAAAAAAAAATAACACCTGCGTCAATTTGAATGAATAAATTCTACTACGCAGAAGGTGTAATATCGACCAATACGTGTGAATAAAGGTCTGCGATGACACATTTCCCCCTCACTCCCCTCACAGAGGGTTCAACGTGTGGATCAGCCCTCCAATTACTCGTCAAGATGAAGGTGGTCGAGGGCAAGCTGACCGATGGCATCTTCCGCGACCGCCGCTGTTATATCATTTATTCAGTAAATGCCGTCTCCACCGAACCGAGTGGGATTGCGCGGGATCTCAAAACGATTTACCCATACGAGAATACACATGCAGCTAGAAAGAGACTCTACTCGCTTCATCGGGCCACGGCAGACACGAGAGATGACCCAGGACGTATCATTATCCACGCGCCTCCCACAGGAAGCGTAAATCTCCCTCACCTGGTGGCCTGCGTGACTCAGTATGGTTGGGGCGAGGCCGTCGAGGGAAACGAGAAGGCGCGACAGGCAATCGCGACGTCGAAGGATTTGCCTTACGTGGAAGGACTCAAGATGGATACAAGCGTGAATCGACGTCAACACTTCCAGAATTGCCTGAAAAAGATTGCCCTGCTAGCCATGGCGAACGCTGAAGTAGAGCAAATTATTATCCCGGAAGGACTGGGATGTAGAGGTCGCTGCCAGGATGAGTGGAAGAATAATTACCTGCCTATGGTGGAAGGGCTGGCGCAGCGACTTCAACCTTTTGGAGTTGAAACTATTCTGGTGAGGAAGTCTGAATAACTATATCATGTAAATTTTAAAATAAAGTTGATGTGTGTTTGACAAATCGAGTATAAATGTATTCCTTAATTGGGGTGACCGTTATTATTTATTTTGATCATGGCGGGAGCAGCATATCAGACAGAAATAAATAGCCGGTGATTATGCTCGACGTCTTATTCATGACGTGACAACCATCATGACGAGAGCGTTCACACCTCCCACTCGAGCGGAATACGACTTGCTTTTTACGCAAAGCAAAGGTGGAGGTTTAGACGACATCCGGGTTTTTATTCCACCCCATTCAAGAAGAGGTGGCGGTCTATTTTCCGTTTTGAGTGGCTTTGCTAAAAGAGCAATTCCCTTTCTCATGCGCACTGTAGCACCCGAAGCGCTCCAAATGGGAAAAGGTTTATTAACAGATGTTTTAGAAGGGAAGCGACTTCGCGAATCATTAAGAAATAGAGGTGTTGCAGCCGTGAAGGGTGTGGGGGAAAGGATAGTTCGAGGCGGACGAGTAATGAAAAAGAGGAAAGTTGGAGTCGGAAAAAAAAAAAAAAAGAGAAAACCACCAACCAGGCAACTGAAAAGAAAGACTTGCTATAAAGCAGATATCTTCAATATTTAGCTTAGTCGCAAAGATGACTCATTACGGTCCGGATGTGCAGGGTGGAGCGACCTCCACCCCCCTGAGCAATTATCTGACGGCCGTGAGTGAGAACTTTCCGCGGGTGAATCGCTTGCATACCATCGAATCGTCAGTCGCTGCGAGGGGAAAGTTGGACGTATTACCCGTTAATTTAGACGCAAATGCTAATAATCATGCGGGGATCAACGATCCTTACATTGAATTTAGACTGCCTGGTATTCCAGGGCAATTTTTGGATCTATCAACGCTGTCTCTAGAATTGCGAGTTAGCGCGACGAAGGCAGACGGCGCGCCACTAGACGATGACGATCACGTCGTTTTTAGTAATGGTTTGAATAATACGATGTTTAAGTCATGCGCTTGTTATTTTAACGAACAGCTTGTGGAGTCATCCTCTTTGTTCAACTATCACGCCTTCATTAAAATGATTACAACAATCCCTCAGGATAAAATTGACTCTATCGGTCGCGTCGCCTTCTACCACCGCGATTATGATGGATCAAAAGGCATAATCAATAAATTTGATGAAGACTATTTCACGGGAGGGAATAAAGACGAGAAACAAATGATGAAAGATTGTAAAACGCACGGCATTTCGATGACTGCGCCTTTGTTTTCGGATATATCAAGTCTGGACGCTTATCTGCTTGACTCTGTTGATGTGAGAATTCGATTAGAATTGGCTAACAAAACATGGATTCTTAATTCACACCAAGATGCCAGCAGTTTCAAATTTAAGCTCGAGATGGCTAAGTTATGGGTTGACCGCGTCACGCCACATCCGCCCGCCTTAGAATCGTTAAATAACTCCTTGACTCGAAATCCAATGCAATACACTTTTAATAGAACGCTCAATAAAACGTATGTGTTAGCCGCCAATCAAACGTCTTTGATTGCCGAATTACCTTTCGCGCAAATCATACCTCAAAATTTGACCATGGCAATAGTTGATATGGACAGCTTACAAGGCGTAATTGATAAGAATGGTTTATATTTTCAACACGCCGATCTGTCACATGTACATATCACCGTGAACGGGGCGACCATTTATAACGTTCGCAGCTCTTTCCCGCATCACGCGTCAAAATTGTTTTACACGACCCTTGAGTCACTAGGATTGGACACGCGTAATTCCCTAACATTTGATGCATTTAATAAAGGTCGGACAGTATGTTTCTTTAACTTTGTGACGGAGGACGTGCACAATGCCATCCCTCTGGATAAATCAGGAAATCTAAGAATTAATCTGTCGTTTGCCAAGGGACGTAATCACAACCGCGTCATAATGTTTTTCGCCGACACTACTGGCGTCATAGAAATTGATCATTATCGTCACGTTCGCTGCATTGTCCGCGCATAAGCCGTCATGAATGCACGTGAAATACAGGCCGGTCTAGCAGGCATCTTGGGCGATCGAGTTTATTTTTTAGGCTGTCACGATCATCGCCATGTGACAGATCTGATAAATCTTGCCAGAAAACAGGTGAAGCCATGCGTTTTCATTCTAAATACATTGAGTGACTCAAAGACCATGGGCCACTGGATTACTGTTTATCTTAATTTTCAAAGTCAGACCATAGGCTATTACGATAGCTATAACTTGCATCCCAAATACAATTCCGCTGTCTTACATCATTTTATGCAAACTTGTCCACATATGAAAATTAGCACATTAAATTATCGACTTCAGGGGTTGAATTCCCTCGTGTGTGGCATTTATTGCATGTTCTTTTGCCTTCTACTGAGTTGGCATACATTAAAACGTGCAATGTGCATTATTCACGCCACCTTCAAAAAGCATCAATATCTATATAATGACAAAAAAATTACTCGTATGGCATACGTAATATTTCGTAATATGCCGCATTGCATGCCTACGTTTTGCCCAGCCGGCAGCCAGGCGAGATGTCGTAACATCTGTAAAGCGGTAATAAGGTAGATTGGGGGGTGGGGTGGGGGTGGGAAAGGGGGTCAATATGGGGTAATTGCTGACGGATAAGCGTCACTTCGCCATCACCTCTCAACCCAGTCGGACGTCGAAGCCTCATCTCCAAGAATGGAGCAAGCTAACAAACATTTCATCTTGAGAACTGCGGGTGAGTACGCCATTACCTTGCACGGCATCTGACATCTTCACCATTGTAAATTACATTAACGTTCTTTGCCAATGAATAAGAAGAGGGAGAGTGGGAGGGGAAATAAAAACTTTTCCATTGTTCTCATCGTTTTTTTTTTTTTTTTGTCTGTTACAGAACGCATCTCTTTCCGCTTTGATATCTATCTGGGCGATGCTGGGGGTAAGCGAAGCCGTGCTGACCATGAGGATGTCAATGTGGAGAAAATGTCAGAACCTGCAAAGAAGAAATTGATCTTTAGTGATGACGACATGTCGCCACTGCCGGCCAGCCCACCTCCTGACGCTCCATCAGGACAGGAGTCGCAACAGCAGCAGCCGACATCGCAGTCGATTCCGCCACCTCAGGAGTCGCTGATGCCACCTCCGACCGAAGCACAGCCGCAACGGTCAGATGAGTCGACAGTAGGCGGCAAAGAGGGTCAGGAGGTGAAGAAGAAGTCGCAGGAAAACAGAAAAAAAAAAAATATTCCCCCTAACACGCCAGAGGACGACAGCACACCAAAACTCCCCGTTGCTCCAGCCGCCCCTCGTAAGAAGCTGGTTCCTAGAGTTATTAAAACTACGCCCGTCATTGACAGCGATGACGATGATCTCTTCGCCTTCAATTCGCAAATGTTTTGAATGAAAGAGATGTATTTGCCCTAATAAGCAATGAGCTGTATTTGTCCTAATAAAAATAAAATGTTCCATCGACTCTGCATAACCTTTCTAATAATAATAATAATAATAATAATAATATTAATAATAATAATAATAATAATGATAGTAATAAGACCGCCATCCGACATAAGTATTACGTCAGCCATGCCGCTGGCGGTCGGTGAAAGTGGAAGAGGCCGCCGCTCCGCCCTGGCCGTCACAGACGCTTTCTCCAGGTAAAAAGGATGGACAGGTAACGGAACCTCGTGAGGCTGTCGCGACGACCTTGACCATAGGGGATGTATTGAGATGTCGGAGGGAACGCGTGATGGCAACACTCAGTCACCCCACCCTCCAGGATTCCGTGAATGAAAGGGAAAGGGCGACTTCTATGGCATGCGCCGTCAGAGTCCCCCTAATCACGCGTGTGTGGCGGGCGGCTGCCACGTCTGGCCGCCAGTCCCCCCCCCCCACCCCCACCTCCCCTCCCCCCTCCACCCCCTTTTCACTCAATTATTTTCCACCCACCATCATTGATTCATTTAGTCATTCCATCGTCGCCGAAGGATAAGGACGCACGCCTCCCCCCACCTCTCCGTCAGTGTCGCCGTCACCGTCCCGCTTCCCCCCCCTTCCCCCTCCCCCCCCCCTTGGTGTTTGCCGTCGTGAATCACCCCCCTCTTCCCAAGCATGGGTCTATGGAAAATTGCTATCAGGATCACCATCGCAATATGGCTTGCCGTCAGAGTCGCCCCTGGGTGGGTGGGTTGGGGGTGGGGGGGGACGTGAAAGGGCGACCTACACGGCATTGCCGTCACAGTCCCCTAGCCACGCGTGTGTGTGGCGACTTCCACGTCTGGCCGCCAGTCCACACCCTCCCCCCTCCTTTCACTCAATTATTTTCCACCCACCATCATTGATTCATTTAGTCATTCCATCGTCGCCGAAGGATAAGGACGCACGCCCCCCCACCTCTCCGTCAGTGTCGCCGTCACCGTCCCTCCCCCCTCCCTCCCCCCCCCACCCCTTGGTGTTGCCGTCGTGAATCGCCATCCTCCCTTTCCCAAGCCTGGGTCTCCATCCTGTCATGGACTGCCACTGAAGTCTACGGAAAATTGCTGTCAGGTTTCCCCATTGCAACTTGATCAACCCCACACTCACAATATGGCATGCCATCAGAGTCGCTCCTGGGGTGGGGGTGGGATCCCCCTCCCCCCCCCTCCCCCTCCCCCCCCCTCCCCCCCCCCTCCCTCCCTCTCCCATCCCCCAACACTCTATTTACAGTCAGGGTCTCCATCCTGAAATGGATTGCCACTCCGGGTAATTGCCATGGGGGTCGAGCCCCCCTAAAAAGGCTTGCCACTGAGGTCCCCATGCAATGGGGACCTCAGTGGCAAGCCTTTTTAGGGGGGCGACCCCCATGGCAATTTCCCAACTACTCGGGACACGTTTCTTATATTTTTTAAGTGTTAAATCAAATGCTAAAACAATCCTAGCCGATCTAACAACAAAAAAAGTTAAAATCAATACGATGCCGAAAATGTATTTTACCCACAAACAAAAACACAGCTACAGCAGACCTTGTTGTACATTTTAACATGCTATATTATTGTATTAGTAAATTCAATATCAAAACAATGCTAACTCCGCTAAAAAGAAAAAAAAAAGAAAACAATGTCGACTTTGGGTCGAAGTGTTCTTTTTTTCCTCGTCTCCCCAACACCATTTTCTCCTCTCCCCTCCTCTTCATACTCCTCCTCTCCGCTTCACATCCTCTTCCTTCACCTCCTGCTATATACCCGAGTCTAGAAATACCTGAAAACACCTGGAAAACCCTGGAAATTACGCTAAATATTGATGGTGAGAGAAGGGGATTGGTACCGTAGCTGCGGCGGACGGGGCGGGACGGGGCGGGGCTTGGCGGGGCTCGGCACATTTTCCCTGACTCCCTCCTCCTCGGTACACAAGCATTTAGCTAAACACCAGGAAGAATATGTTAATTTAAGAAACATTTATTTAAGAGACATTTATTTTTTTCTCTTGTGAAGTGGAGATTATAGACTCTTGGAGAAGAAGAAGAAGAAGAAGAAGAAAAAGATCAACCACAACAACGACAATGACAACAAGAACAACAAAACAAAAAAAACAAAAAAAAAAGACAGAAGGAAAACAACGTACAGGCACGTACAAAGACACAGACAGACATAGAGGGAGACATAACACTTTTGCCAGGTGAGCGGTGCGAGGCGTCATCAAGACGGGCTCACCTGGCCAGCACACCGCAACACAACTCAGCCGCGCCCAGGTCACCTCTGCCAAGACACTCCACAGACGGGAAGGGATTGAGAAAAATTGATGATCGGCGCTTGAAAATAACCCCCTCTCTCTCTCTCTCTCTCTCTCTCTCTCTCTCTCTCTCTCTCTCTCTCTCTCTCTCTCTCTCTCTCTCTCTCTTTGCCAATGTGAGTGTGGTAAGTATACAGAAAGACAATTGACTTATAATTAAATACATAAATACAGAGAGAGAGAGAGAGAGAGAGAGAGAGAGAGAGAGAGAGAGAGAGAGAGAGAGAGAGAGAGAGAGAGAGAGAGAGAGAGAGAGAGAGAGAGAGAGAGAGAGAGAGAGAAGCGGAGGAGGAGACCTAAACAAAGGAAGGATACGTGACATCTTAAGTCAAACCCGCTCCGAGTGCTCTCTCCTTGTATACAAACTTACGAGACTAAGGCAAGTAAAGTCACCCACTCTTGTAGTTTGGGACAGTATCAGGCAAACTTGACTATTTCGTAAACTATATCCCTTTATAGACCCACTGGCAGCTTAAGTAAGGTGAAACAAGGTCAGGTGAGGTGAGGTGAGATGAGGCGAGGTGAGATCACGTCAGGTAGG
>NW_026973744.1:320000-355000 GCF_035594125.1 Scylla paramamosain
AATTAACAAACCACCACCACCACCACCGCCACCACCACCACCATTCATCGTTTCTTACACCTTAAACTCTCACTTCTTGAAAAATTCCTATGAGAGAGAGAGAGAGAGAGAGAGAGAGAGAGAGAGAGAGAGAGAGAGAGAGAGAGAGAGAGAGAGAGAGAGAGAGAGAGAGAGAGTTACCTACGCTCTCAACTAAATAACACGAGGAACTTTCACACAACTGAATGCTAAAGAGAGTGACTCACCGAATCTCCCTCCCTTTCAACTTCTCACCTGACTCTCTCTCTCTCTCTCTCTCTCTCTCTCTCTCTCTCTCTCTCTCTCTCTCTCTCTCTCTCTCTCTCTCTCTCTCTCTCTCACACACACACGATCATCCTTTCCTCCCCATAATCCCTTTCCAGCAGAACCTTCCCTTTCAGTCTCACCCCTTCCTTCCTCCCTTCCTTCGTACATCTTCCCTTCATTTTCCTGCCGCCGGAAGCTGCACCTCCCAGCATCCCGGATATCAGGCGCCCCCTTCCCTCCCTCCCTCCCTGCCTGCCTCCCTGCCTCCCTTCCCTTCCTTCCTTCCGCCTCACCTGTGATTGAAAACTTCTCCTTTCACCTGCCCTCACCTCACCTGTTCTCAACCCTTCCTTTCCTGACGGTGTTTCGTACTATTCCTAACACACACACACACACACACACACACACATACACACATGTGGTAGTTGAAGCAAAGCATCAGCGATCAACTGGAATTTCAATAAACTGCGATGTTCGTCCGACCTTAGTTAACGAGAGAGAGAGAGAGAGAGAGAGAGAGAGAGAGAGAGAGAGAGAGAGAGAGAGAGAGAGAGAGAGAGAGAGAGAGAGAGAGAGAGAATGGTGACTGTGTGTGTGGGGGGGATATGAACTATAGAATACAGAAAAGAGAGAGAGAGAGAGAGAGAAGAAAATGGGGAGTGAGAAAATTAAATTAAAAGTAACACAGGGGGAATGAGGGAAGGGAAGACAGGAAAGAGTATGGGGAAGGATATGGGAGGAGAAGAATGGAAAGCAGGGTGGGAGAAGATGAGAGAGAGAATGAGGGTAAGAGAAAGAGAGGAAGAGGGGAGAGAAAAGTAAATAGACAGAGGCACTGAGTTATAGTAGTAGAAAGGGGAGGAAGAAGAGGAGGAAGGGAATGGTGGTCAATAAAATAAGAGAAATAAATGTACAGAGAAAGGGGAGAAAAAAGCGAAAGGAACTGCGTTTTAAATTACACGGAAGCAAACGATTACAATAAAAAGTTTCTAAAAAAAAGTCACGGGAGCAGCGAGGATAAAGAGAGCTGGGCAAAAAAAATACACATATAAATAAAAAAAGGAATATGTGTGTGTGTGTGTGTGTGTGTGTGTGTGTGTGTGTGTGTGTGTGTGTGTGTGTGTGTGTGTGTGTGTGTGTGTAAATATTAAAGGAAGAGTTGACACACACACAAAAAAGAGTAAATATATAAACCTTTCCAAAAATAACTTACTTTTTATAGATAATTTTGCCCAGACTAAAAGTTTAAATAACAATGAATATGAAAACAGGAAATTGAGAGAAAACACGGTTCTGTATTATAAATGCCAAATGACAACGACAACAGCAACATCCACAACATTTGCAACAACAACAGCGCTGCAATGACTACAACATATTTTACGCCTTCTTGATTGACAAAAATGATGTCGGTAAGAAGCGAGACGGAGGTAGTAGTAGTAGTAGTAGTAGTAGTAGTAGTAGTAGTAGTGGTAGTAGTAGTAGTAGTAGAAGCAGAACAACAACAACAACAACAAAGGATTCATAACAAAAGAAGAGAGGAAGAAGAGAGAAGTCGGACTGAGGGAGGGAAGGGGGAAGGTGGAGGGAGGAGGTAGGGGAAGTAGAAGGAAGGAATGGAGATAATAATGAGACAGGAAAAGGGAAAATAGGTTAAGGGGAAGTTACGGTGAATCAGTGTGAGAGAGAGAGAGAGAGAGAGAGAGAGAGAGAGAGAGAGAGAGAGAGAGAGAGAGAGAGAGGAGAATGGTGGGAGGAGAGAATTCCTCGTGCTTCAATTGCATTCTCTCTCTCTCTCTCTCTCTCTCTCTCTCTCTCTCTCTCTCTCTCTCTCTCTCTCTCTCTCTCATCAACAACTACTCTCACAGGAACAATATTCCTCCTCCTCCTCCTCCTCCTCCTCCTCCTCCTCCTCCACCTCCTCCTCCTCCTCCTCCACCTCCTCCTCCTCCTCCTCCTCCTCCTCCTCCTCTTCTTCCTATCCTTCCTACTTTTCACTTCTCTTTCTCCACCATGTTCACTCCTTACTTTACACTCACTCCACCCTCCTCCTCTTCTTCCTCCTCCTCCTCCTCCTCCATTCTTCTTCTTCCATCACTTCTCTCTCATCTCCAAAATACTCTAAGTGTATGAGTTGTTATGAGGACAGAGAAGGAAGGAGGATGGGAAAGAAGAAGCGGAGGAGGGAGGAAAGGGAGCGGAGGGAAAATGTGTGGAGGTAAAAAAAAAAAAAATGGCGGAAAATATGAGGGGAAAATCGGAGTAACGATGAAGGGGGGAGGAGGGGGAATAAGAATGGTAAGATAATGATCGCTTAAGTGAGGTAAATAAGATCCAGGAAACACCAACGAGGAGGAGGAAGAGGAGGAGGAGGAAAGAAAGAAAGAAAGAAAGAAAGAAAGAAAGAAAGCGAAGAAGAAGAAGAAGAAGAAGAAGAAGAAGAAGAAGAAGAAGAAGAAGAAGAAGAAGAAGAAATTAAGGCAGACAGACACACAGACAAACAGACAGAAAAACAGACAGACAGACTGACAGAAAGTAGAACAAGAAGAACAAGAAAAACAAGAAGAAGAAGAAGAAGAAGAAGAAGGAAAGGAGGAGGAGGAGGAGGAGGAGGAGGAGGAGGAGGAGGAGGAATACAAAGAAAAGCCAAACAGCAACAAACCTTTTGGTCCTTGCAAGGCTGTTTGGTAACTACTAACTAGCTACAGGGAAGAGAGACAGGACAACACAGCAGAAGGCTACGGCAGGAGAAGGAGGAGGAGGAGGAAGGAGGAATACAAAGGGAATACAAAGGAAAGCCAAACAGCAACAGACCTTTTGGTCCTTGCAAGGCTGGAGGAGGAGGAGGAGGAGATGAAAGATAAAGATGAAGCAAGGAAGAAAAACTATGAAACTATGAAGCCTAATTGGAAACGAGAGAGAGAGAGAGAGAGAGAGAGAGAGAGAGAGAGAGAGAGAGAGAGAGAGAGAGAGAGAGAGAGAGAGAGAGAGAGAGAGAGAGAGTCTAACCAGCCCTGGCAAAATATTAGCAATGGAGGAGGAGGAGGAGGTTCTCTCATCTCCATCTTTATCATGACTCGTTTCTCACCGTCTTCGCCACGAGCCTTCTGACGCTGAGGGAGGGAGAGGAAGAGATAGAAAGGGAGAGAGGAGGGTTGGGAGAAATGGAGTGGAGGAGTGGAGGAGAGGTGGAATGGTGGAGAAACAGGAGGGTTGAAGAGCTTGAGGAGTTGAGGAGCGAAGGAAAAATGAAGCGAGAAAATAAAGATGAGGGAAAGAAAGAAATGAGAGGGGAAGAGGAGAGAAGGAGAGAGGAAGGGTGGAGGGTGCAAAAGTGGTGATGAAAAGGCAAGGAGGGAATGAAGGGAGAAGAAAGAGAGGAGTGGAAGAAATGTGAGCGAGAAGACAAATGAGTAAAGGAAGGAAATGAAAGAGAGAGAGAGAGAGAGAGAGAGAGAGAGAGAGAGAGAGAGAGAGAGAGAGAGAGAGAGAGAGAGAGAGAGAGAGAGAGAGAGAGAGAGAGAGAGGAACACGATGAACTGTAGGAAGAAAGAGAAACGAAGAGAAATAACGTAAAAAAATAGAAGGAAGAAAGAAAGCAAGAAGGAAGGAAGGAAGGAAGGAAGGAAGGAAGGAAGGAAGTAAGGAAGGAAGGAAGGAAGGAAGGAGGGGTGGAAGGATTGAGCTGTGTGTGGCAGTCTTGGCGGCGCCACGCGTATGGAAGAATTTACTTAACATTAATTAAACTTGTCTGCTTCTTGATCTCCGTCACCCCGGAAGAAGGGAGGAAGGGAGGAAAGGAGGGCAGGAAGAGAAAGAGTCAGGAAGAGAGTGATAGGAAGAGGGAAAAGGACTGAGAGAAAGGGCAGGGTGAAGAGGGAGATGTGGGGGGGTGAGGGAAGGGAAAGGGGAGTGGAAGACGAGGTGTGAGGGGAGGTGGCGGAATACAGGATAGGCCCACCAGGAGAGAAAAAAAGAGGTGGAAATAAAAGGTGAGGAGAAAAGAAACAAAGAAACGACTGGGTGCATAGAAAAGTGTAAGGGAGGAATACAAAGGAATACAAAGGAAAGAACAGACAGCAACAGCCCTACTGGGCCTAACGAGGCTGTCTGTGTGTCTATTCTACCACTACCACTACAGATTCTAAGAGTTAGAGGATGGAGGACACTAGAGATCAAGGAAGGAAAAACAGGAGAGTATAGGGAGGAGGAAAGGCTAAGATGTGATAGGAAAGGATGAAAGAGAAATTATACTATTCACTACACTAACTAACAAAAAAAAAAAAAAAAAAATAAATAAATAAATAAATAAATAAATAAACATTTTATGTAGGCGCAAAGTACGTTATATGAGGAGTTGCTGCGAGGTGATTGTCCAACCTTTGTTTAAAAGTTTCTATTGTGTTACTATCGACAATATGTGCTGGGAGAGAGTTCCAGACATTTACAATTCTATTAAAGAAATAATACTTAGCCTCGTCTGATCTGAAACGCTTACCTATAATCTTGTAGCCATTATTTCGAGTGGTGTTGGAACTGTCAATGATGAGATAGTTGTTTACATTTACGTTATCAAAGCCCCGACACATCTTAAACAATTCAATTAAGTCACCTCGCATTCGCCGTTTCTCTAAACTGAACAAGTTGAGTTCCCTCAAGCGCTCCTCATAAGGCTTGTTCCGCAGTCGTGGGATCAACTTGGTAACTCTTCTTTGGACTCTCTCCAGCTTGTCTATATCTTTCCTGTAATGGGGTGACCAGAACTGGACGCAATACTCAAGTAGAGGTCGGACAAGTGTATTAAACAATGTGAGAATTACCCCTTCTGATTTGAATTCGAAAGTCCTACCAATAAACCCAACCAATTTATTTGCTGTTTTAACTACTTCCGAGCAGTGTTTACTTGACTTGAGGTCTGAGGTAATTATAACACCCAAGTCCTTTTCCTCCTTAACCTTAAGAAGCTCGGTACCGTTCATTAAGTAATCAGTGTGATCGTTGTTATTACCAATGTGCAACACTTTACATTTATCTACATTGAAGCTCATCTGCCACTTGTCTGACCAAGTGGCTAAGTGGTCAAGATCAGATTGTAATTTTCTTTTATCCTCAGACGTGACTACTTTATTCATTATTTTTGTATCATCAGCGAACTTAGATACTTTGCAGGTGAGACCCTCATCGATATCATTAACGTAAATAAGGAAAAGAACAGGGCCGAGCACTGATCCCTGTGGTACACCACTTAGAACTTCTCGCCAGTTTGAAAATTTACCATTTAAAACAACGCGCTGTTTTCTCTCAGACAGCCAGTCTTCAAGCCAATTGAGAAGTTTTCCATTTATACCATGTGACTTCAATTTAGCTAGTAGCCGCTTATGGGGAACTTTGTCAAAAGCTTTTGAAAATCTAGATACACTATATCTACTGCCTTTGTTTCGTCGTACATGGTGAAAACATCATAAAAGAAATCAAGCAGATTAGTTAGACAAGAACGTCTGTTTCGGAAGCCATGCTGCGAGTCATTGATTAAATCATTTTCCTCTAGAAAGTTCACTAAATTATTGCGAATTACTGTTTCCATTAGTTTACATACTACAGATGTAAGGCTGATAGGTCTGTAGTTACTTGGAAGTGAATTATCGCCTTTCTTTTCTATAGGGGTAACGTTAGCTAACTTCCAATCCTCGGGAACCTTACCGCAGTTAAATGATTTGGTGAAAAGCAACGAAAGGGGCTTACAAATTTGGAATTTAGTTTCTTTCAAGACACGTGGTGCAATACCATCTGGGCCGGAGGCTTTGTCAGTTTTCATCTTATCAATTACTTTGATTATCTCGTTTTCATGAAAAACGCAGACACTTAAGGGGGTTATGTTGTGGAGCATAAGGAGTGGTTCGGGGATTGTATGAGTATTTTCCTCTGTAAAAATTGAAGCAAAATAATCATTCAGTGTGTCCGCGATCTGAGTTTCTCCGGTGACAAAATTACCGTTATCTAGTGTAATGTGATTAATGTGAGATGTAATGACTTTTTTATTTCGAACGTAACTGTAAAATTCTTTGGGATTGGATTTAGCAATGCTTGCAATATACATTTCTAGATTTTTCTTACTCTGTCTAATGAGCTTTTTTGATTCGCGTCGGAGTCTGTCGTATTCTAGTGTATCAGCCTCATTCTGAGAGGACAAATATTTACGGTAGGCACGATTTTTCTGCAGTAGTTGTGACTCAATCTTGTTTGTCCACCATTTAGGTTTATTTCTCTTGCATGGACGTCTTTTACGCATAGGGATACATGTCTTCACAGCATCTTCTAAAATGTACTTAAATTTCGCCCATGATTCCTCAATGTTACTTTCGCCAAGTTCAGCGTTCCAATCTGCGACAGAAAGAATTGACCTGAGTCTGTCGTAGTCTCCTTTTTATATATGAAAACTTTTTCGTTGCTAACAATGTCCTTATATGCTTGAAGGTTGATGTTAAAGGAGACAATCTTGTGGTCACTTGTACTAAATTCAGGACCAATATTAACGTTAGATATTAAGTCATCGTTTGTTGAAAGAACAAGATCTAATATGTTGTCACCTCGTGTGGGTCCTTGAACGTGTTGCTTTAGGGAACATTCTAATAAATTATTATACAAGTCGTGACCAGAGTGAGAGTTAAGTGGATTTCCCCATGAGTTAACAGGTAGATTGAAGTCTCCACAGATGACTGTATCAAAAGTGTTACTTATTTCAGTGATTTGATCTTGTAAATTCTTATCGGAGGAAACATTGTGAACCGGAGGCCTATAAATAAGACCTATAGCAGTTTTCTTAGAACGTACTCTTAAATGCAAGAAGACTGAATCTATATTGTTAATCTTTTCGGTTTTTAGTATGGTTGGCTGAAGACTGGCTTTTACATACAGCAATACACCGCCACCTATCCTGTCTTTTCTTTCACTGCTGAACATTTCATAACCTGGCAAGTTGTATTCCGCAAGAAAGTCTCTGTTTGCAGAGTTCAGCCAAGATTCAGTAATACCAATAATGTGGTAGTTTTCTACAGCTGCCAGGGTTTCTAAATCTGAAAATTTATTTCTAAGGCTGCGAGCGTTGATTAGGCAAGCTTTTATAGTGTTGCACATGGAGGTTGGGTTGCGCGAGGAGGCTACTAAGAGCCTGGGGCTACACGATCTTGCTGGTCGTTTTTTGGTCTGAAAATAGAAACTTTATTACTAAGGAGTCTACCAAGTCGTGCTGCTCCAATTCCATTTAGGTGTAAACCATCCGGCTGAAATAGAGAAGGTTTATTATAAAAGTTGTCCCATAGATTAACAAAGTCTACACCTTCCTCTGTGCAAAGAGAACGGAGACGGCTGTTAGTGCTGAAGGCTCTGTTGTAGAAGACAGCCGGTGCCCTGATGCGGGGGAGGATACCTGAAACAATAATATTATTGGATTTAGTTTTGAAGCGCTGTATCATCTTCTTGAACTTTTCCATGAGCTCTTCAGACCTAGTGTTTTCAACATCATTTGTACCTGCGTGAATAATAAAGAGGGTGTTATTGTTAGATCCGCAGGCTGCCTCGTCACATGCTGCCGTGATGTCGTCTAAGCGTCCACCAGGCATGCACAGACGCTTACGTGTCCTACGAGCCCTGCCACAGAACTCAGAGAGCTGACCTCTGACTATTGAGTCTCCGACCAGTCTCGTCTCTTGTGCATCTTCCTCCTCTTCAGCTAGGATCTGGTACCTGTTGTGTGTTGAGATGGGCAAAAAGTTTTTAACATTAGTGGTGGTGGCACGATTTTTGACTAATATGAATGGTGACTCTGCAAGCTCAGCATGTGGGCGGGCAGGAGCCCCTAGAGTGGAGGAGGCAGGTCTGTCAGGGATGGCAGGAACAACATCTGTGGAGGTGCAACCTGTATTAGAGACAACGAACTCTTTTAGTGCTTCTAGCTGTTGCACGACGTCCTCATACTGCTTGCACTTCTCCTCGTATTTCTCGTTGAGTCTCTCTACCTTGCTATTGAGGTGACACAACCTGCAGGCAGAAGAATTTCTAAAATACTGAGGGGCAAACCTGCCACGACAGGCTTCGCATTGTCTGAGAAGAGAAGGCATGACTGATTAATCAGAGCACTTTCGAAATTTCAGATAAGATGTGACCATAAATTGAGCAAATGAAAAGTTTATGCATGGAAATCAGATACTGCTGTGTTGGATGCCTCCAACACTGGGAGTTAGCTCCCACAGGGTCTTGAAAATACCATAAAGACCAATCGCTTGCCTAGAGTCTCGGACACGAGTGAGACTTTCACAACCCGGCGCTTGCAGCTATTGTCCTCACAGTTCTGTCCCATAGAGTGGGGCCGGCGTAGTCACTCTAGGCAAAGTGGGCAAGATGGGGGAACGGAACCAGCACCCAACCCCACCTTCAGCCACGTCTGACACACCTCTGCGACCCTTGCGAGGCCTGGCCGGTGGCACCTGTCGCCAGGTGTTCTCCACCGACTCTAGAGACTATCAGACGCACTTCCAGAGAGACCAAGAAACTGAAATATTCCTTGTATAGTATGAGAGAAGGATGGAAAAATAATGAGAACCAGTCATTATGAAGGATAGAGATGAAAGGACCGCCATTAGCAAGGGAGAGGCGGGTGACTCACATCAACAACTGGTTCCCAGGGAGGCTAAATTAGTGTAGAGACCGCCACACTTCTCTAAACCGCAGCCCCCAGCTAACTAAAGCTAAGGCATGGTCCAGCTAACTAGGACCTTGGAACTCCAGCCATTGTCCCGTCAAGGGATCATCTGCCTGCAGTCCAATCCACCACTGCTGCTGCCCAGTGGCTTCACCGTAACCCTGGCCCGGGGGACTTACCAGGTTAACACCTTGTCCAAGGGTGGCCTGAGACTATGCACGGCAGGGTGGTCAATTTCCCTGAGGTGAGCTATGATCACCCGCATACCGGGAAATCACCCGCATACCGGGAGGAGGAGGAGGAGGAGGAGGAGGAGGAGGAGGAGGAGGAGGAGGAGGGGACAATACTATGCAATTACAAAAGTATTCCCAAAGCAAAACTTGGTAAAAATATTGGGGGGAAATGTTCTTTTTTACGATGATACGCATTTAGTAACACACACACACACACACACACACACACACACACACACACAAAGATAGAGAAAGTGAGCTGGGCGGGTATCGAGGCACAATTTCAGAATGTACCATTTTAAATCTAACTATTACAAGACTCGCGCCGCAGCATTTCATAAGCGGCGCCTAGAATTAATAGCCTTTAGGGGGAGGGGGAGAGGGTAGATGAGTGGACCTACTCTACCCCCCAACTACCCACACCACCCCCACACACCGGGCCGCCCACCCACGCCTCCCCGCTGACGTCACTTCCGGATAAATGGTGGTGCTCCCTCTCCAAAATCACGGCCGTAAATTATAGGCGGCAAAACTCGCCATGTTCACCGCATATTTCCGACTGGCACGATTAAAAAGTTACCTTGCATCGACCCCCGAGCCGCGGTGGTGGTGGTGGTGGTGGTGGTGGTGGTGGTGGGAGCCTTCCAACCGTCGCCGCCTGGCCTGCAAACCCGTGGCTGATCTTTCTCTTTTTCCGGTGTTTGTGGCTGGGCTTAATTACACCTGCTTGCCGCCCACACCTGGCCTTGAAGGGAGGAGGGGGAGGAGGGAGGTTGAGGGAGGTGGCGGTGAGGAGGTGCAGGGAGGTAAGGTTGGCGGGAACAGCTGCACCATCATCATCACCACCACCACCACCACCTCCTCTTCCACCATCACCACCACCATCAGTTTCCACCACCTTCACCACCAAGGAGCATAATTTACATTGCTCATCTGCTCCTTTCGGCTTCCACATTTGCACCTCTGAACAGGAACCCGCTGTATTCACGATCACAGGTAAGCACCAAAGACCAGGCGTTGAGTGTGTGTGTGTGTGTGTGTGTGTGTGTGTGTGTGTGTGTGTGTGTGTGTGTGTGTGTGTGTGTGTGTGAGTACTTCAGCTTACTCCTTTTATTTTTTATGAGTTAATCAGTACCTTCAAAAATTCAAATCAAACTGATGCTAAATTGAAAGATACTTTATTCAACTCTCTCTCTCTCTCTCTCTCTCTCTCTCTCTCTCTCTCTCTCTCTCTCTCTCTCTCTCTCTCTCTCTCTGGGAAAATCCATAAAACAGAAAGGCACACGTGAGGGAAGGAGAATGTGTAACATGGAAAGAAAGAGTAAGTAGAGGAGAAAAGAGAAAGGGATTAGACGAGGAAGAGGAGGAGGAAGAGGAAGAGGAGGAGGAGGGCGAGGAGAAGGAAGAGGAGGAGGAGGAGTAGTCCAGACAGCAAACACTACAAACCCTACGCTCTCCCTCCTCCTCCTCCTCCTCCTCCTCCTCCTCCTCCTCCTCCTCCTTCTTCTCCTCCTACTTCTCCTCCTCACTTCATCCCTTTCCTTCCGCCTCCTCCTTCCCCTCCTCCTCCTCCCTTCTCCTTGCAACAATCCTCACATATTCCCTGCTCCAGGTCAAAGGTCAAACTCCCTTGACCCGACAGACCAGATTTCCCGTGCTGAGGCCGTGGGCATGGAGGAAGGAAGGGAGGGGGAAGAAGAGGGAGAAGGGGAAATGAAAAAAAAAAGGTGAATGGGAGCAAAGAAAGGGAAGGGAAGGGAAGGGAAGGTGGTGGTGGTGGTGGTGGTGGTGGTGGTGGTGGTGAAAGTTTTCTTCATTTTTAGGGGCAATTATTATAATGTTGGCAAAAGACTCTTACGTGGTTCGTTGCTGATTAATGTGTCAAGCCGCCTCAAGTACAAGGCTGTGTGGTGGTAGTGCCGGTGACGGAGGAGGAGGAGGAGGAGGAGGAGGAGGAGGAGGAGGAGGAGGAGGAGGAGGAGGAGAAGGAGAAGAAGAGGAAGAAGAAGAAGAAGAAGAAGAAGAAGAAGAAGAAGAAGAAGAAGAAGAAGAAGAAGAAGAAGAAAGAAAGAAAGAAAGAAAGAAAGAAAGAAAGAAAGAAAGAAAGAACAAAGAAAAAGAAAAAGAAGACAAGAACAACAAGAACAACAATTATCTGAAACAAAACAAACTCAAGCTTCTTAAAAACACACAAAAAAAATGAAAAAAAAACAATGGGAGGAAGAAGGAGGAAGAAGAAAGAAGAGAAAGAAGAAAAGGAGGAACAGAGCCATCCAACATTACCAAGCAGCAAGTCGTACATTATCACCCTTCCTTCCTTCCTTCCTTCCTTCCTTCCTTTCTTTCTCTCATTTCCTCCCCCTCCACCTCACCCCTCCTCCACACCTTCAGAAGCTGTAAAGAGACACCTAAAAATTAATACCTACATAAATTATTTCTCGTAAAAAATACCGTTGTTTTACTGTGATACAAACGCACCAATAAAGTCGTGACAGGAGGAGGAGGAGGAGGAGGAGGAGGAGGAGGAGGAGGAGGAGGAGGAGGAGGAGGAGGAGGTGGAGGAGGAGATGATGTAAAACGGAAATTCTACATCTGAACTTCTAAACAGAACATGCGCGCCACACACACACACACACACACACACACACACACACACACACACACACACAGAGAGAGAGAGAGAGAGAGAGAGAGAGAGAGAGAGAGAGAGAGAGAGAGAGAGAGAGAGAGAGAGAGAGAGAGAGAGAGACAGAGAGAGAGAGAGAATCACACCTTCGCAATATACATAATAAGCAACATGAAAAAAATAATCATGAAAAAAAAGAAAAAAACAAGAAAGAACAAGCGAAAGAAAAGAAAAAAAAACACAGAAGAAAAATAACAAAATCGGAGAGAAAAACAATGGTCAAAGAAAAAGAAAAAAAGAAAAAAGGTGAAAACAGGAAAGGGAAAAAGTGAAGCACACGAAGAGAGAAAAATGGAACAAAATGATAAAGAAAACGAGAGGAAAGTGAGTAATATATGGAAGGGAGAGAAGGGAGAGAGGGACAGATGAGAGGAAGGGAAGAGTTAGACCTGGGAGAGGGAAGGATGCAATAACCGGAAGTGGAGAGAGAGAGAGAGAGAGAGAGAGAGAGAGAGAGAGAGAGAGAGAGAGAGAGAGAGAGAGAGAGAGAGAGAGAGAGAGAGAGAGAGACAGGAGAAAAGAAATGAAGAGAATTATCGAAAAAGGTAAAAGAAAGTAGGAAAAAAATAAAAAAGTAAAGGAAAGGAAGAAAAGGGAATACGAAAGGAGAATAAAAGTAAAAGAAAAAAACACCAAACAAAACAAATAATAGGAAAAAAAAAGGATGATAATTTGCGCATATTTTCAGTAAAGCTCAACTCTCTCTCTCTCTCTCTCTCTCTCTCTCTCTCTCTCTCTCTCTCTCTCTCTCTCTCTCTCTCTCTCTCTCTCTCTCTCCCAGTCACGTCTTCCACTGTGCTTTCTTTCCACTTTTTCCTCCACTTGTACCTGCTTCTGCTCTCTCTCTCTCTCTCTCTCTCTCTCTCTCTCTCTCTCTCTCTCTCTCTCTCACACACACACACACACCCACGTTCAGCACTTTTAGGTTATTATTTTACAATTATCAATATTATGACGAACACACGAGACGCGGTGAAAATCTGAATGGCGGGATGAGTCACACAAAACACTGCGATATCTGGGTTCCTCAATGTACCAGACGTGCCAGTAGTATAGACACAAGTATCCACCAAACATACAGGAGGACAGGCTACTTAGATCGTTCATGTTACTTATATACATGGATGAATAGCCGGGAGTGTTTATAGATATCTTTACGAACTGGGAGGAGTGAAATGAAATCCACACGAAGTCATAATGGAGGTTGAAGAAGTGAAGAGTAATACATAACGTCGCAAGTTTCCCCCCAGTCTTTGAACATAATGTACTGGCTGTGTGTAAAGCAAATCGGAGGAAAACTTTATCTTATTCTCATCTGCATAAACCCAGGATCCTTCGTCTCCCTCTCTCTCTCTCTCTCTCTCTCTCTCTCTCTCTCTCTGAAAACCTTGTAATTTTCATGTTATTACCCGAACGAAAAAGAAAAAGTTTGTCTTCAGCTTTTGTTAAAAGAAAAAACATTTTACGGGAATTTTCTGAACACAACATCGAAGTTTTAATATGATGTGTCCCATGTAATCTCTCTCTCTCTCTCTCTCTCTCTCTCTCTCTCTCTCTCTCTCTCTCTCTCTCTCTCTCTCTCTCTCTTCGGAATGTTTAAAAAGTATCAGCACCGTACGCGGTTATTAAAATAGAAAAAACAAAACGCTTTCCATTAGCCTTAAATTTTCTCACACTGGAAAGGATGATGTTCGCTCTTACACTTCACCAAAAAAAAGAAAAAATTACGTATATTTAGACTTATCATTCGTAACGTCTTAGTAACATCAATTCTAGATACGCATTACAATTTCCTCTAAGCTCGCAGCGCATCAGCAATGTGACGTGATGAAATGCAGTATCTCTTTATTGGTGCCGTGTGGAAATGTATACGAATAATGGGACTGAAAAATCGTGGAATCTTCTGTATTCATCCTCCACTGTGCGTTCTGTTTTCCCTCAGCTTGTAGTCTATCTGGTGCATGAAGACTCCATCAGTTATCAGGCTAAGTGAGGGCTGTCAGCTGGGCTTTCTTCTCATTCTGGTATTTCTTTTCTTTTCTTTTTTTCCGGTTTCATTGTTTTTTTTTTTTAGGGAGGGGGTGAGGAGACAATAAACATTCTTTTCTTTCCTGAATTTATCTTTTGGTCTTGGTCTGTTTTTTTTGTACTACATCGAAAGGAGAGAGAGAACTTAGCAGGTTTTTCTTCTTATTCTGGATATTTGCTTGTTTTCTTTTCTTTTTTTTTCTTTTTGGAGAGACAATAAACATTTTTTCTTTCCTGATTTTTTCCCTTGGTCTGTTTTCCTTGTAGTATACCAAGACAGAGAGAGAGAGAGAGAGAGAGAGAGAGAGAGAGAGAGAGAGAGAGAGAGAGAGAGAGAGAGAGAGAGAGAGAGAGGACAAAACAAGTGAAAGCAGGATGATAATACTTGACAGAATTCTACGTAACTGCAACACTACTGAAATTAGATGAGTTTTCCCTCCTCTGCCAGATATTACGTAGTCACATATTACTAAAAAGGCGGAAACTCTCTCTCTCTCTCTCTCTCTCTCTCTCTCTCTCTCTCTCTCTCTCTCTCTCTCTCTCTCTCTCTCTCTCTTACTCGTGAACCTGCTAATCCTTTCCCATTTCCTCCTTTCTCTATTTTTCCCCCAGCAAGGGCAAGTGAAGCCCAGCTGGATCCCTTCAGGGTTTCCTAATCCTTCCGCCAACTCTAACATATTGTCTTAATAGGAATGGTTCAAAAATTATCTCCTTAGCCTTACCACCTACCTATCGTCTCTCTCTCTCTCTCTCTCTCTCTCTCTCTCTCTCTCTCTCTCTCTCTCTCTCTCTCTCTCTCTCTCTCTCTCTCACACCATTGTCATTTACTCATATGCCAGACTTACTCCCAATTATCCTTTCCAAATTACGTTTTCTCCCAGCAAAGACATGATATCCCTCCAAAGATTAGCAGACATTCTCTCTCTCTCTCTCTCTCTCTCTCTCTCTCTCTCTCTCTCTCTCTCTCTCTCTCTCTCTCTCTCTCTCTCTCTCTCTATCTATCTATCTATCTATCTATCTATCTATCTATCTAGGCCGTTTCCACCATCTTTACTTCCCAGTCTCACTCGTTCTTCGAGAGGATTAGGAGGAAGAGGAAGAGAAAGAGGAGGAGGAAGAAAATTGTGATAGAGGAGGAACACAGAAGGGGGGAGAAGATAAGGAAGCATAAAGAAGAAATGATAAAGGTGAATGAAATAAAGAAAAAAAATGTTAGGAAAGGATAGGAGGATAAGATGAACAAAAAGAGTAAGAAAGGAAAGGAGAAATATACAATGCGATAAAAGTTGAGGAAGGAAGAGAAAAGAAAAAAACAAGGGCAACGTAAGCAGGAAGAAAAGGAAGAGAGAAAAAGAGAGTGGAAGAAAAACGAGAGATAAGAAGGGGGTGGAGAGAGAGAGAGAGAGAGAGAGAGAGAGAGAGAGAGAGAGAGAGAGAGAGAGAGAGAGAGAGAGAGAGAGAGAGAGAGAGAGAGAGAGAGAGAGAGAGAGAGAGAGGAGAAGGGGGGGACAGACGGGAGATAGAAAGCGGGTAAGGAAGGAAGGAAAGAGATAAACCATGATAAATACAACAAAAGAAAAATAATAAATAAAAAAAAGGAAGACAGCAGAAGAACGGAGGAGAGCGAAGGACAAAACTGGGATGACGATTTTAGCTATTTTTTAGAAGAGTCGAGGAGGAGGAGGAGGAGGAGGAGGAGGAGGAGGAGGAGGAGGAGGAGGAGGAAGAGGAGGAGGAGGAGGAGGGCTGCTCGTTTTGTGGGATTTATTTACTAAGACTCAGAGAAACGAGTGTCTTTCTTTGTAACTCTTTTCTGCCCCCAAGAGATTAATGCTTCCCTAACTCCAAGCCTCTCCCTCCTTTGCCTCCCCTCACCCACCCACAGCCTCAACCTTGAAACCTCCACCAGCCTCTCCCTTCTTAGCCTCCCTCTCACCCATCTACCGCCTCAACCTTGCAACCTCCACCAGCCTCCCCTCACCCATCCACCGTTTCAACCTGCCCACCACTCCATCAGTCCACTCCAGCTGCTAAAAATTACCCACTTCTGAGTCCATTAACCTCTCTTTCTAATCCTTCAGTAACCTCAAAACACTCGAAAGACTCCAATTAAACCCTCTTGACATGTCTTCCGCAGACTTGCAATAAGCTACACCCTTTAAAATTTGCTCTACTTTCCCATCAGAATCCCAATAAACTTCTGGCCAAACCTCACAACTCTCTCCTGGTATCTTCTACACACAAACCCCTAACAAACTTTTCCCTACTTAATCCCTCAAACACTGCCACCCACAACCCTTAGATATCCTCTACAGCTGGCACTCCTCAGCTACTCCACCTCCTCTCAACCTTGTCATCTTTGGGCCCCAGCACTCCAAAACAAGCCGCTTCCCTCATCTCACCACAAACTGGGAACCATTCAACGGTACAATAACATGCTTTTCACAGCCTCAGCCTCAACCACTTCTCCTTGAAACTCATATTTAAAACGCCCTTTCTGCTGACACTTTCTTCCTGGCACTCTGAACTTGCTCTATTACTCAGGTCCTGTACTTTTAAGCTCCTACCTCCTGTGTCCAATAAGTTTACCTCACTCCTCCTCGCCTCCACCTCTTAGTCTTCTGGAAAAGTGGCGTGCATTTGTGTGCTATTCTCGTGCTTAGGATAATGAAATGAGAGTGTTAAGTATCTTTCTTTTATAAAATATGGGTGCTATTAATGATGTCTGTATGTACGAATCAAGTGTTTTCAGATAATACAATAACTTACTATACTTTTTTTCTGCATTATTATTATTATTATTATTATTATTATTATTATTATTATTATTATTATTATTATCATTTTATTTTTTGTTGTTGTTTATCTGTTACCGTTGTCGTTGTACTTGTTGTTTGTGTTGGTGGTGGTTGTGAGGTTGCTGAGTTAACGGTGTTGCCATTAGCTATTGTTGTTGTTGTTGTTGTTGTTGTTGTTGTTGTGTTGGGCATGGTTGTGGTGGTGTTGCTGAGTTAACAATGCTGCCATTAACTGTTGTTGCTGCTGCTGCTGTTGTTTAATTTTTTTTTTTTTTACCACCATCATCGTAATCATCGTTTCCTTACATTGTCCTTTCATCATTATTATCGAGAGAGAGAGAGAGAGAGAGAGAGAGAGAGAGAGAGAGAGAGAGAGAGAGAGAGAGAGAGAGAGAGAGAGAGAGAGAGAGAGAGAGAAACATACGAAAAATTAGGGAAGGAAACGCTGAAAATGATAGAGAAAGCAAGGAGAAGGAAAACAAATATATATATATATATATATACGAGTATATAAAGGCAGAGGAGGAAAAGGAGGAATAAGACACGATACAGAGAGGGAAACAAAGAGGAGTGAAGGGGAGAGGAACGGGGAGGCGATGACCTTAAAGTTCCCCCTCACTTTAATTAATCCAACTCAGCTCTTCCAAACAGTCCAAGGTCCAGCTGGTGTGTTCCCCTCGCCTCCCTTTCCTCCCCTCGTCTGAAAACCTAGAAGAGGGGAAGAGAGAGCCAAGGATAGAGGGTGCAAGAGCCGGCAGGGAATAGACGAAGAAGGGAAGAAGGAGGAGAGCTATAAGGTAAGAGAGAAGAACAGGAAGAGAAAGAAGGTATAGAGGGGAAGAGAGGGGAAGGGGGTATAGATGGAAAGATAGCAGGAAGGCCTGAAGGATGAAGGATAAGAAGGGAAGGGAGAAGGAAGGAAAGACGGAAGAGAAAGATTATATTTACTGGAATAAAAAAAGTATGAAGGTATAAGAAAAAAGAGAGAGAGAGAGAGAGAGAGAGAGAGAGAGAGAGAGAGAGAGAGAGAGAGAGAGAGAGAGAGAGAGAGAGAGAGAGAGAGAGAGAGAGAGAGAGAGAGAGCAAGTAACAAATTAACTGCTGAAAGATATAAACAGAAAGAGATAAAAGAACGAAAAAAGCACACGGAAAAATAAAAAATCAAATCAAATAAAACACTAACATACAGACCAATCGGCACCCCTCCCCCCACACACACACACACACACACACACACACAATGCTCGGCAGCGCCACTAACCAGTCGACTCAGAACTCATACCTGCATTATTGAAACTGCATCCGGTATTAGCTAACCAATCAAGGCGGTACTTTGTTTAATAAAGTGATCAACGAGCCAGGAGGAGGAGGAGGAGGAGGAGGAGGAGGAGGAGGAGGAGGAGGAGGAGGAACATGGGAGCAGGAGGTAAAGAGGAAATGGGTGATCATAACGAGGTAATTTATATCAATGAACTGCCCCACTCTGCATATGTTCATTATTAAAAGCAGAGATAACAGTTGAATAGAAAGGAAGAGAGTGAGAGAGTTCTGCTGCACTCTCTCTCACGTCATACAGGAGAATGGAGGGCTAGTGAATAAAGTAAATGTAGAAGAGAGGTTAGGAGTATGTGAGGGTCAGCGGAAGTGAGAGAGCTCTTCTGCTCTTTCCTCCTTACGCCACACTGGAGAATGAAGAGCGAGTGAATAAAGCAAATGTAGAAGAGAGGTTAGGAATATGTGAGGGTTCGCAATTACGAGAGGGAGTAGCGGCGGCATGACGAGGAGGACCACTGAGTAACTAAACACACACAACCCGCGAGTACTCAATGAGGGAGGAATGTCAGGAAATTAAGGATTAATTTTGGGGCGTCGGTGTGTGTGTGCTCTCTCTCTCTCTCTCTCTCTCTCTCTCTCTCTCTCTCTCTCTCTCTCTCTCTTTCTCTGCAACAATAGCGCTGATGGCTTTTCATTGTTGATTTAGTTGTTTGCAGGGAGGGACAAAAATTGGGTCAGCCTGCAGGTTTAATGCGCAAGGAGTCGACACAGTAATTACTACACCTGGCATCTCTCACTCAAACTTTTTTTGTCGTGATATCTAATGCTACTCACAAGCGAGAGACAAAGAGACCACGATGTTATTTTCAACTTTTCTGTCCGACTGTCTGTATCTCTCCCTCCTTCACAACACTTACTCCTTCAACACTCATAAAGACCTCATACCCGCACCTTTGATCAATTGTCACACAAAGCGGCCCAACCTTCACGTCACAGGCAATACGACAGCTTATTAACATTACCAATCCAGCACAGAGCATTACAATTCCAGGTAAAGCACGCTACTACACGCTGATGACCTGCCACCTGTCACCTGTCAGGTCACCGTGTACTTACCTCCACCGCGCTTCATCTCGTCTTCCTCCATCCCCCCCATCCCCAACCCCCGCTATCTCTGTGCCTTTTGCAAACTTTATGAAAATGGATTTCAGTCCAATTTCTAAGTCGTTGGTATACAAGAAAAGAGAGGAGGAGGAGGAGGAGGAGGAGGAGGAGGAGGAGGAGGAGGAGAACAGTAGCATCAGAGAAAGAAGAGGGAGAACGAAAAAGGAGTGAGATGAAGATGACGATATTTATGATTGATGATGATGATGATGATGAAAAACAGGAGGAAGAAGAAGAGGAGGAGGAGCGGGAAAAGGAGAAGGAAAGAATGCGCGGGAAGAAAGTTCATACACCGATTTGATAAGTTTTGATGAATACAAAACCAACTTGTGGGAAGAAAAATGCTCTCTCTCTCTCTCTCTCTCTCTCTCTCTCTCTCTCTCTCTCTCTCTCTCTCTCTCTCTCTCTCTCTCTCTCTCTCTCTGTACAGACGCATATATGTGGTAATTATTATTATTAGAAAAAAAATTACTGAACTACAGGATAATAACAGACATCTGCAGTGAATGGAAAGAGAAGGAAAGTGGAAAGTGGAAAGACGTAAGGAAGAGGAAGGAAAGAAAAGGAATGAAGAGGAGGAGGAAGTGGAAGAAGAGAAAAGGGTCAATAGGAAAAGAGAAAGAGCGGATAGTATGGGGAAAAGAGGAATATGCAAAGGAAAATCAGACGATAAGAGAGAGAGAGAGAGAGAGAGAGAGAGAGAGAGAGAGAGAGAGAGAGAGAGAGAGAGAGAGAGAGAGAGAGAGAGAGAGAGAGAGAAGTGAGACTGCAAGAGGAATGACGGACGAGTATGGGGAAGAGAAAGAAGCAAGACGTGATGGAAAGTGAGGCGCACGCACACACACACACACACACACACACACACACACACACAGACACACACACACACACACACACTCGCAACCCATCAGTAATTTATATACGCGAATGTAATTTCTCTCTCTCTCTCTCTCTCTCTCTCTCTCTCTCTCTCTCTCTCTCTCTCTCTCTCTCTCTCTCTCTCAGTGAAATACAATAACAAATCTTAAGAAAACGAAAAGAGGAAGTCACGAAAACACCTTATCATCATCTAATTCTCCTCCTCCTCCTCCTCCTCCTCCTCCTCCTCCCCCTTCTCTTCTTTCTACTCAGCACTCAGTAATCTCCCATCGTTATTAATCATTCTTTTTTGTTCCTAATCGCTCCATCTCATTTCTTTCTTGGTCTCGCTTCCCTCCATCACTCCCTGCTCAGAATCTCAAAGTCCGGACCCGCCTCACACCACCTCCTTAAAACATAAAAGCAACACATCGTCCTTGTTCTTACTGACACTGAATAGAAGAGCATGAGAAAGTTTGAGAGAGAGAGAAGAAAAGACGCCAGATATTAATACGATCACTCCCTGGGAACTGAATCTGGCGAGTGACGTGATTCTTGGTTTACTGAAAGAAAGAAATATAAAAAAAATATATAAGCAACAGATAAAAAGTCTTCAGAAGTATTGATGAGGGAGAGAACACACACACACACACACACACACACACACACACACACACACACACACACATACACTGAGAGAGGCGCCGCAAAGTGAATTTATAATTTGGTTCCATTCCTTCGCGTCTCTCAGCGTCCACCGCGCCATGAATGTTTCGTTTAGTTTATGACTTCATGTTACGCGCAATATCTGTTCATACTCATGGTTAGGTAGTACACACACACACACACACACACACACACACACACACACACACACATATATTCATCCTACCGCCGCCCCCTCCCCCCTTCTCCTGCCGTGACATTCTTTTCTTATCTCCTTCCCAAAGTTTAGTTTATTTCAATTTTTACTTGTATTATCTTTGTACTAGATCAGTCCATTACTCTCTCTCTCTCTCTCTCTCTCTCTCTCTCTCTCTCTCTCTCTCTCTCTCTCTCTCTCTCATCTTTATTTTTCTGGTACCATTTCACCTTGTCTTCATACCCTTCCTCCTCCTCCTCCTCCTCCTCCTACTCCTTCTCTTCCTCTTCCTCTTCCTCCTCCTCCTCCTCCTCCTCCTCCTCCTCCTCCTCCAGCACATCCTCCACGTTCCCTTTCAAGCAAAGATGCCTGTCAGTTAGCGAGAGAGAGCCTGACAATTGCGGAGAGAGAGAGAGAGAGAGAGAGAGAGAGAGAGAGAGAGAGAGAGAGAGAGAGAGAGAGAGAGAGAAGAATCTCTCTCTCTCTCTCTCTCTCTCTCTCTCTCTCTCTCTCTCTCTCTCTCTCTCCGCAATTGTCAGGCTCTCTCTCGCTAACTGAAAAAAGAAGGAAAGGAAAAAGGAAAAGACAGGATGCGGGAATTTTGGTTTTGTGTGCCAAAAGAGAGAGAGAGAGAGAGAGAGAGAGAGAGAAGAATCTCTCTCTCTCTCTCTCTCTCTCTCTCTCTCTCTCTCTCTCTCTCTCTCTCTCTCTCTCTCTCTTTTGGCAACAACTTTCCACAAAACCAAAATTCCCGCATCCTGTCTTTTCCTTTTTCCTTTCCTTCTTTTTTTATTTATTCCCGTTATCTTGTATTTTCTCAATCTCCACTTTCCTTACTTTTAAAACACTGCATTTCAAAACCTCTCCTTTTTTTTTCCTTCCGTTTCCCAATCTTCAAATACTGTACTACACCATAAAATACCAAACACCACCACCACCACCACCACCACCACCACACCACAACCACCACATCACCTCTGTAGTGGGGATCAGATATCCGGGGGGAGGAGTGTGGTAGGAGGACTGGATAAGGGAGGGGGAGAGAGATGTGGTGGTGGTGGTGGAGGAATGGTGATCTGCCACTCCTCCTCCTCCTCCTCCTCCTCCTCCTCCTCCTCCTCCTCCTCCTCCTCCTCCTCCTCCTCCTCCCCCTCCGCCCGTAGTGCCTCAGGCCAGTTAAATATTGCGGTGATCCAACTCTCGTGTGTGTGTATTGTGTGTGTGTGTGTGTGTGTGTGTGTGTGTGTGTGTGTGTGTGTGTGTGTGTAGGTATTTCCGTGTTCCTGTCCGTGAACTAGTTGGGTGGGGGCGGGGATGGGGTGAGGCTGGAGATGGGATCGTGTGGTGGTGGGGGGTGGGATGGAGGAGCGGTCATCGCAACTGGGAGTGAGGGTGGGTGAAGGAGGGCCCCCCCCAATCAACCAGACATGCAGCCTTAGGGGGCAAAACATTTACATTATTATTTTTTTTTTTACTTTTTTTTCTGCCACAGGGATGGACGCACAGATTGAAGAAAATGGGCATAGAAAGGAAGGAAAGAGACCGAAGGGAGAGAGAGAGAGAGAGAGAGAGAGAGAGAGAGAGAGAGAGAGAGAGAGAGAGAGAGAGAGAGAAATATGAATTAGTCAGGGAGAGAAAATGATTACCCTTCTTCCTCTCCCCTCTTCCTCCCCCCTCCCTCTCTCCCTCTCTCTCCCCCTCCTTCTCTCCCTCTCCCTCTTCCAGTATAATAACTCGCGGTAATGGGAATCTCAGGTGGAAAGTCATTTGCACCTGGCGCGGAGAGGCGAAGGGAAACCAGCTGACCTGACACTTAATGAAAATATTCTTGCCTTCTTAACTCTCTCTCTCTCTCTCTCTCTCTCTCTCTCTCTCTCTCTCTGTCTGAAGCGGAATTAAATATATATATATAGAATTCTAAGGAAGGATGATAAGCTTGTACAAAACAATAAGAAACCAGAGCACTAAAAAGAAGGGAAAGAAATAAGATTAGAAAAAAGATGAGTTTGCAGGAGAATACCAATCTTTTTTTCTTGTTTTCTCGTTTTTGTTGTTTCGTTTTTTCTTTTGCTTTTTTCAGTTTTCTTTTCCCTTGATGTAAAGTAAAGCACCGTTTCTCGCTTCTTACTTTTCTGCTTTTCCATTTTCTTTTTCGTTTTCCCCTTTTCTTTTTCAAGATAGATATAACTTTTTTACTTTTTCACTTTTTCTCTTTTCCCCTTTTCAAAATAGCCACAATTTTTCCCTTTTTTTTGTATCCTTTGCTCTCTTTTTTTTTTTTAAATAAACATCTCCTTTTCCTTTTTTCATGTTCCCTGTTTTCCTTTCCTTATATTGAAGATAGAAGCCACTTTTCCCTTTTTCTTTACCTTTTCTTTTAATTTTTAAGCAGGTACTAGCTTTTCCTTTTCACACCTTTTTAATTTTTTTTCAAGAGAAGCTTATTTTCTCCCATTTAGCCTTTCCCCTTTTCAGGACTGGCATCATTTTTCTTAATTTTCATCAATGTCTATCCATTTTTCCCAATTTCCACTTTTCCTTTCGGTTTTTTCATTTCCTTCAAGATAGACGCCACTTTTTCCATTTCTCCCTTACCTTTTTCCTCTCTTTTTTTCCCCCAGTCCTCGCAAACACACGGTCAAGCTTCAAGAATTTTCAGCAGGGAGGAATAAAGAAGAAATAATGGAAGGCGTTTGTTACGACACTAAAGAGGAAGAACGCCGTGGAAGCAATGAAATTCCTCCTTCCCTCCCTCCCTCCCTCTTTCCCTCTCTCCTTCCCTCCTTCCCTCCCTTAACTCTGCATTACCTTTCTGCTTATAATGGAACTTTATATGTAATCTTCTTTTATTCTGATTATGTCATTTTGCCAAGCTCATCTTCCTCTCTCTCTCTCTCTCTCTCTCTCTCTCTCTCTCTCTCTCTCTCTCTCTCTCTCTCTCTCTCTCTCTCTCTCTCTCTCTTTCATGTTCTCTCTCCCTCTCTCTCTCTCTTTCATGTTTTTTTTATGTACTCATGTCTAAGTACTTATTTTAGCTAGTTAGCTATTTATCCATTTATTTATCTATCCATACATATATTTAATTACATATCTATTCTGGCATCTATATTTTTATTTTATCTACTGTTTGCCTACGTAATTGAACCAAACTATCAATATTTGTTCTTTATTTGTTTGTGTGCTTGTGTGTTTCTCTCTCTCTCTCTCTCTCTCTCTCTCTCTCTCTCTCTCTCTCTCTCTCTCTCTCTCTACTTATCAATCTCGCAATAGGTAAATATGTTTTCTCTCCCTTCCTCATTGGTTTCCTCGTATCCTCACCCCCTCGTCCGCCTCCCCTCTTCTTTCTCTCTTTCGTACCTATAGCTCACTCTTCACCCTCCCTCCCCCTCTCCCTCTCCACTCTTCAAAGAAAAGGTTTAACATTATATAACAAACGGGAGAAAAAAAAACTCGTTCACAACAAAAGGTGAAAGGAGAGTAGCAATCTTTTACGAGTATAGTATTAGAGACGATGGTTGTACTAGTAGTAGTAGTAGTAGTAGTAGTAGTAGAGGTGCTGGTGGTGGTGGTAGAGGTCGTGGTGGTGGCAGTAGTAGTAGAAGAAGGAGAAGAAGACGAGAAGGAGGAGGAGGAGGAGGAGGAGGAGGAGGAGGAGGAGGAAGAAGAGGAGGAGGAATAGAAGTGAGAGTACGAGGGAGCTGTTTGAAAATAAGATAATAAAACTAGCACGTGTATGAGAGAGAGAGAGAGAGAGAGAGAGAGAGAGAGAGAGAGAGAGAGAGAGAGAGAGAGAGAGAGAGAGAGAGAGAGAGAGAGACTTGTAAAGGGATTAATGCTATAAGTAGTAAGATGGATAAACAAGATGAAAAGAAACAGTAATCGGGAGAGAGATCAGAGATAATGCGGAAATTAGAGAGAAAAATGTTCCTTGTTATCTCCTCCTCCTCCTCCTCCTCCTCCTCCTCCTCCTCCTCGTAATGCGAAGGAATGAAGCAACTTGACGTATTAGAGAGGAGAAAAGGACTGTTGTAAGTATGTCTACAATATTAAAAGCTCCAGTACCATGTATGTTCCTTAGTTTGAGTTTACCCTTCAAAAAAGAAAACGGGGGAAGAAATAAACATTTACGTGGAGATAGAGAGAGAGAGAGAGATGGAAATAAATAAATAATCACAATTCTCTCTCTCTCTCTCTCTCTCTCTCTCTCTCTCTCTCTCTCTCTCTCTCTCTCTCTCTCTCTCTCTCTCTCTCTCTCTTTCCGGCCTCGATCCTGCAAAATACATAGGAATTTAATGCGATGGTAATGGATGCCAGATCGTCTTTCCCTTGTGATCACGTGATGTTTATTTAGTGATGTTAATGTTAAGACCAAGCCCGCCCTGGGAGATTGGACCAGGGCGAGAGAGAGAGAGAGAGAGAGAGAGAGAGAGAGAGAGAGAGAGAGAGAGAGAGAGAGAGAGAGAGAGAGAGAGAGAGAGAGAGAGTCAAAGCGGCAGAAAGAACTAATAATTTAAATAAAGAATGGGAACGAAAAGTACAAAAAATAGTACAGAAAGAAACCGATGAATTTTAAAACACTGAAAATAATGAAAGAAAATACAATGATGATGATGATGATAGTGATGGTGATGGTTGGAGATGAGCCCGGCCAGTGTGATAAATATGATAACAGATAAACGGTAAAGGGACAAGAGTGGGTCGATGAAAGGGAAGGGAAGGGAAGGGAAGGGAAAAAGGAAGGGAAAATCTTTCTCTCCCTTATTATGATTCAGGAAGGAAATAGAGATAGTTTGCAACGTATTCCATTTTCCTTCTGCTTCCTTTCTCTCCATTTATCTCTGCCTATCCCTCTTCCTTCATTTGCACTCGTTGTCAAGTGCTCTCTCCAATCTCTCATCTCTCCTGACGCCTTTTCATTTTCTTCACTGTGTTTTTCTTGTTATTCATTATCCCTGTCTACTCTCTTCTTTCTTCTACCCCATTTTTTTTTTTTAAGCATCTCCCTCTTTTCCATCGTCTTCCCTCCTTTTCTTTTATCTTTTCCCATCATCTTTGCCATTTTGTCTTTTTTATCGTCAGTTTTTATTTTCCTTTACTTCTTTCTATTTTTTTTTATTGTATTATTTCATGTACTTTTCTAAGCTTCCGTTTTTCTTTCACATCTTCATCACTATTCTCTTCTCTCACTTCCGTATTCCATCCTTCTCTATCCCTTCTTCCTTAATCCCTTCTACTTTCTTTTTTCCTATCTTCTTCCTATCCTTTCCTTCTCTCCTTCCTTTATCTTGTCTCCTCCACGAAGGAATCCAATAGCGTGTGATCAGAGGAGCGTGGAGGAGCGTTCACTACGGGAGGAGGAGGAGGAGGAGGAGGAGGAGCGGGCACGTACTTCCTCATGCTCCGGTAGAGAGATTACCTCCACGTAAGGCATGATCTACTGCAGGAGGAGGAGGAGGAGGAGGAGGAGGAGGAGGAGGAGCGGGCACTTACTTCCTCATGCTCCGGTAGAGAGATTACCTTCACGTAAGGCATGATCTACTGCAGGAGCTCTCTCTCTCTCTCTCTCTCTCTCTCTCTCTCTCTCTCTCTCTCTCTCTCTCTCTCTCTCTCTCTCTCTCTCTCTCTCTTCTTCAAGAAGAAGAAGAAGAAGATGAAGAAGAAGAAGAAGAAGAAGAAAATAAAATAAAAGAAGAAGAAGAAGAAGAAGAAGATAAAATAAAAAGAAGAAGAAGAAGAAGAAGAAGAAGAAGATAAAATAAAAGAAGAAGAAGAAGAAGAAGAAGAAGAAGATAAAATAAAAGAAGAAGAAGAAGAAGAAGATAAAATAAAAGAAGAAGAAGAAGAAAAAGAGGAAGAAGAAGAAGAAGAAGGACATCAATATCATCATGTAAAACTCACGCACAAACCAACACACACACACACACACACACACACACACACACACACACACACACACACACACACACACAGAGAGAGAGAGAGAGAGAGAGAGAGAGAGAGAGAGAGAGAGAGAGAGAGAGAGAGAGAGAGAGAGAGAGAGAGAGAGAGAGAGAGAGAGAGAGAGAGAGACGGATAGAGAGAGAGACGGATAGAGAGAGAGAGACGGATAGAAAGAGAGACGGATAGAGAGAGAGAGAGAGAGAGGGACGGATAGAGAGAGGAAAAGGATAAATTGAGTATAAAAGACAGAGTAAACAGATATTCTTGGTAAAATATATAAAAAAAAGCAAGAGAGAGGGATGAAGAGGGAGAAAGCAAGAGAGGGAGAGTGACAAAAGGAGAGGAAAAGAAGAAAATGAGTATAACATATTCTTGGTAAAATAAAAACAAAGAAACATACAACATATAAATTTGAAACAATTAAAAAACAAGGGCAGAAGAATGGAGAGAGAGTAAGAGACAGTGAGAGAGTGAAAGTGACGGAAGGAGAGAGAAATGGGAAGATGAGGACAAAAAGGAAAACTAGAAAAGAGAATGCTTAGTAAGAAAAAAAAAAAAGAACATACAATATACAAATCTAATTCAACATACAATAATTTCCATCTATATTTCACACCCAATAAAAAAAAAAAACTTTAACACAGGAGAATGGAATAGCGGTTTAGAGATATGGCGAAAGAGGATTAAAAAAATACAGGATAAACTGGGATAGAAAAGACTGACGGAAGGAAGGGAAAAAGAAAAAAAGTGAATATAAAACACAATGGAGACGAGAATAGAGGTTTAGAAAGGAAGAAAAAGAGGACAAGAAGAAAATAAAAAAAGGTATAAAAACAAAAAGTTTAAAGATCAAGCTCAGTAAAAAAATCAACTAAAGGAAAAAAAGAAGAAAACAGAAAGCAAAATGAAAATAGAAAATGGAGACGAGGACTAAAAAATAAAAAATAAAAATAAATAAATAAATAAATAAACTACAGGACAAACATCCTAACCTTACCTAATCCATCAGGGCGTGGTTCGAACGAGGCCGAACCAGGGGAGGACTAACCAGAGGAGGATGTGCTTGTGAGGGTGGTTACTAGAAGCCTCTTGGGGGGAGGAAAATAAAAAAAAAATGTGCTGACGGTGGTGCGGGAATGCATTGAGCTGCCCTGGCCCTGCTGACACTAATTCCTTGCACCCAGAGAGACCCTTGTACACGGACCTGACTGGGAAGCACAACACACACACACACACACACACACAGATAGATGGAGGGATAAGTGGGTAGACAGATAGGTAAACATATAGATAGATGGATGAGTGGATAGATAGCTAGTTAGATAGATAAATAGACACATAGACAGACGCTTAGACAAATAGATAGACGAAAAAATAGATAGGTAGATAGATAAATAGATAGATAGAGAAAGAGAGAGATAGACAGACAGGTACATAAACAGTTGGACAGCCGGAAAGATAGATATTTTATTTACCCCAAATTTATCAATATCGTAAAAAAAAAAAGAAAAACAGAAAAAAAGAATATATATATATATATATATATATATATATATATATATATATATATATATATATATATATATATATATATATATATATATATATATATATATATATATATAAGACGAAACTAGTAATGAAATTAAAAAGCGCACACCTCCCCCATTACACATACAGGGAAGTGACCTTTCATTTATAAAAAAAAACTATATTAACTTATTCATTGTGGAAGCGTTACACAACTCTCTCTCTCTCTCTCTCTCTCTCTCTCTCTCTCTCTCTCTCTCTCTCTCTCTCTCTCTCTCTCTCTCTCTCTCTCTCATTATCTTCACCCAGCCATAGTCACGTCAACTTCGTCAGCCTCGGGACACAAGACCGCTTCCTTTTCATCCGTTTCGTCAGTCAGTCATCTATTTCTACCTCTTGTTATCCTCTCTCTCTCTCTCTCTCTCTCTCTCTCTCTCTCTCTCTCTCTCTCTCTCTCTCTCTCTCTCTCTCTCCCTGTCTCTCTCTGTTTCCACGTGTTTATCCTGCTTCTCTCTCTCTCTCTCTCTCTCTCTCTCTCTCTCTCTCTCTCTCTCTCTCTCTCTCTCTCTCTCTCTCTCTCTCTCCCTGTCTCTCTCTGTTTCCACGTGTTTATCCTGCTTCTCTCTCTCTCTCTCTCTCTCTCTCTCTCTCTCTCTCTCTCTCTCTCTCTCTCTCTCTCTCTCTCTCTCTCTGGCGTAATCAAGCGAAACAGGTCAAACAATCGCCACCTTTGCTCTGAGACACATGAAGGGAGGGCGTGTAACTTTGCAGGATAACTCAAGAGGAATGAGAGGAAGAGGTGATACATATCGAGTTGTTTGTTTCATTCATGTGACGCTTTGTGATTTGTGATCCCCTTCCCAACGCTTCATCCTGCGCCAGATAAGAACTATTGTGTCACTTCCAAAGCCACCCAGCCACCCTCCCAGCCAGCTAAACTGTCAGCCACTCAGCCAAACAGTCAGCCAGTTAACCAGTCAGTCAGCCAGCCAGCCATACCCACCCAGTCAGCCATGCCCAGCCATTCAGCCATTAAGTCACCTAGAGCAGTCATATATCTAGCTAGCCAGTTAACACAATGAAAGACGAAAAGGGCAAAGGTTATGTAGACTGTTAGGCTTTTATCATTCAGAAACCAGAAAAAAAAAACAAGCAGAAATTTTTGTTGTTGAAAGGCAAGTCTCATCTCGTTCTGAAACAGTTGAGCAGAAAAGATCAGCTTGACCACAGGCTATCTCACTCAGAAGCAAGGGTAAACAGAAACCGTAATGAGTCGCCAGGGCATCATTTGGTTGAGAACGCGAGAAATAAGCGCGTAGATCCATCATTCTCCTTCTTACACAACCTAAACTGCCCATCATCCTATCCTTCTCTTCACCAACACGCTAACAGTACCTCAGAACCAGCACGTTCACCTCCACAGTGCTTGTATTATCCCGGCGCAGTGACAGCAACAGTTCAAAGCACCACAGTACTAGTACAATCATGACACGAGTGAGGCAAGCTTATGTACTTAACCAGGAAGTAGGTTAAGTTGTTCCTATATTACGTGATAACCAGTAACGCGAGCTTGCATACAAAAGTAAGAAGTAACTAAGCTTCTTCCAGACACCACAATAACACTTTACATTTTCTGGATCAAGCAATAGCCAATAACAACAGAGTTTATGCATCAAATCAGGAAGTTGGTCAAATTATTGCTAGAGTAAGTAATAAACAGTAGCAACACAACAGTAATACAAGCTTAGCCACTTAACCAACAAGTAAATAAGCTTATTCCAGACACAAAAATAACCCTGTACCAAACCCTGGACCAAATAAAAAGAACAGTAACACAAGTACTTCCATTTTCAAGATGCAATGTGAAAAACAGTAGCAACACAACAGTAATAGGAGAGAGAGAGAGAGAGAGAGAGAGAGAGAGAGAGAGAGAGAGAGAGAGAGAGAGAGAGAGAGAGAGAGAGAGAGAGAGAGAGAGAGAGAGAGAGAGGGGGGGGGGGAACTGCACTAAAACTCCATAAACTTCTTCAGGAAAAAGAAAAACTGAAAAAAAGCGAATACAACAGGGAAAATTAATCGTCATTCATGCTTCTCTCTCTCTCTCTCTCTCTCTCTCTCTCTCTCTCTCTCTCTCTCTCTCTCTCTCTCTCTATGTCGTTCCATTTCAATAAGATCCTGTTACGTTACACACACACACACACACACACACACACACACACACATTTCCTGTTTTTAGCTGATAATTATATATAAGTCGAGATAATACTGATATGGATGCTGAGAGAGAGAGAGAGAGAGAGAGAGAGAGAGAGAGAGAGAGAGAGAGAGAGAGAGAGAGAGAGAGAGAGAGAGAGAGAGTTGCTTCACACACACACACACACACACACACACACACTACTACTACTACTGTAGTAGTAGTAGTAGTAGTAGTAGTAGTAGTAGTAGTAGTAGTAGTGGTAGTAGTAGTAGTAGTAGTAGTAGTAGTAGTAGTAGTAGTAGTAGTAGTAGTAGTAGTAGTAGTGGCAGTAGTAGTAGTAGTAGTAGTAGTAGTAGTAGTAGTAGTAGTAGTAGTAGTAGTAGTGGTAGTAGCAGTAGTAGTAGTAGTACTACTACTACTAGTAGTAGTAGTAGTAGTAGTAGCAGTAGTACCAAGAGCAATAGTTAAATTTCTTCAGTCACCCCTGAAAGCCAATTAAAAGTCTACGGTGTTAGCGTGTCATATTTCACGTACTCCTACGGTTAATATCAGGGGGTAATATTGAGTGGCAAAATATTAGCTTGTAGAGAAGGATAGATTGGGCTACGAACACTAAGGAACACAAAGGCAGAACAACAAAGAACACAAGGGTTGGTGCAGGAAGGCATCAAGTCTATACGTGGCAATCCCTGTACAAAACACACTTGTCTGTTTGCACCATCCTTTTAAAAGCTTCCTATTAACTCTGCACTTACAGCCTGAATAGTAGTACCTGTTCTTGGATTTTACTTATTCAGATCTTTCCTTTTTTACCTAACGTCCTTTTTCCACTCGTGTTTCCCCTCATTATCTCCCCCTCACCCCCTCACGTTCTGGCCGCCCCTCCCCTCGCCCACCCTCCCTCTGTCCCATTTTCCCAATACTAAAAATTGCGTCAATTCTCGTCTGCTTCTTTGTTTCTCCCTTTTTTATCCATTAGTTATACCAAATGTTCTCGGGAAAATGGAACTGGAGGAGGAGGAGGAGGAGGAGGAGGACACATGGAGGAGGAGGAGGACAGAAGAGGAGGAGGAGGAGGAGGAGAATTTTGTGAGGCAGAAGTAAGCCAAAGATGATGTGTCCATTAATTTTGTTTTCGATTCTTTTGCTGCTCTTTGTTTTCCTGTTGTGTGTGTGTGTGTGTGTGTGTGTGTGTGTGTGTGTGTGTGTGTGTGTGTGTGTGTGTGTGTGTGTGTGTGTGTGTGTGTGTGTGTGTGTGTGTGTGCCCTCCCCCTCCACGTAGCGCTTGCATCTTTTACACACTGGACAAGTCTCCAGGCGGCGGCAGGAAACTGGGTCTTTCTTCCTTTATTTTTGTCGTTTCCACAACCCTTCCCTCTCTTTTGCCTCACTCGCCCAATGCTGCAGAACGAAGGGATGGATAAAAGGCATACCAGACTTTTCTATATACATGAAAACAAAACAAAAAACAGCTGTTGCTCCAAAATATGATGAATAAACGGTAGTATACTGAAAAAAAAGTTTGAGTATGTAAACTTTTTCTTTACTTCCCTAATACTGCAGAATGAATGGTTCAATAAAAATAGATAAAGCTAGAATAGACAACACTATACACATGATACAAAAAATAACAACTGAGTCTCTAAATATGATTAATACAAAAGAACACACACAAAAAAAGTAATTGTAAATATGAAATGTCTTCCGTAGAACAATATATGAAATGTCTTCCGTAGAACAATTTAATCTTTTCAGTCTCGTTATCATATGTTGTTGTGTAGATCATTAATTTTTCGTCGACTTTTCTTATCGGATGATGAAATTCGTGGAAGTGAAAAATGAAATAATGACATGACTAGGAAGGGAAGGGTGATATAATGAAATTTCCTGCCTCAAACTTTCCTTGTCCACTTGTGTCTAGAAATGTGATGGTTTGTGCTTGGGTACGTCTCTCTCTCTCTCTCTCTCTCTCTCTCTCTCTCTCTCTCTCTCTCTCTCTCTCTCTCTCTCTCTCTCTCTCTCTCTCCATCAGTTCTTCCTTTCTCCATCCATCCATCCTTCCCTTTCCCTCCTATACATTACTCCTCCCTCCATCATTTCCCTCCATCATTCCTTCCTCCCTTTCTTCTCTCCCTTTCTTTCTAGCTCTTCTTCGTCCTCCATCCATTCCTTCTTTCTCTGTCTTTCCATTCATACTCTTCCTTCCAATTTTCCCTCTTCCTTTCCTCTTCTTCCTTTTCTTCATGCATTCCTCCTCCCTCTATCCATTCCTCTTACTCTTATCTTTCCTTCCTTTTCTCCTCTTCCTTTTCTCCCATCCATTCATCCTCCCCCTTCTTCCCTCTCCCTTCATCCATTCCTCCTCCTCTTCTCCCCTCTCCCTTCATCCATTCCTCCTCCTCTTATCCTTCTCTCCTTTTTCTTCTCTTTCTTTTATCCCATTTATTCCTCCTGCCCCTATCCATTTCTCCTCCTCCCTTTCTCCTCTCCCTTCTTCTTCCTTCTGTCCCTCCCTCTCCCACTCCTCTCTCCTCCCTCCCTCTACAACGAGACGTCAATATATCAGTGAGGTCTTTGGCGTTGTGTTATCTCTGTCGCTGGTGTGGCCAACTCCTTATCAGTTCCCATGATTGCCGCCTCTCCGTTGTACTGCGTGGGTGTGGAAGGGTGTGGAGTGGATGGGTGGATGTGTGTGTTAAGGGGTATGTGGTTTCGTAGGTGGGCGGGTGAGTGTTGGATGGGTCGGTGTAGGTGGATTTGTGGGTGAGTGGGTGGGTGTGTGTGTGCATAAGTGTGTTAATGAGGTAATGGTGATTTTCCGTGGTTAATGGTAGGTTGTTTTGTTGTATATTTTGTGCTTGTTATCTTAACTATTATTTTCTTTGTGTTTGTTTGTTTATTGTTCGTTTGTAAGAGTAACTTATGTCTGTAAACAAAAATAACGTTAAGGCATCATCATTATCATCATCAATAATAACACAACAACAACAACAACAACAACAACAACAACAACAACAACAACACTTACGACCACCACCACCACCACCAACAACAACAACAACAACAACAACAACATTTAGCCCACCCCAAGCCTTCGTTGCCTCCCCTCATACCTTCCCTCACCCAAACCTCCACAAACACAACCCCCTCTTCCCCCTTCACCCTTCTCTCCTCCCCTTTCCCCCTTCCAGTTGTTAGGTTTGGTAGTGTAAGCTTAGGTTAGGTTACGATAGGTTAGGTTAGGTTAAATTAACTTAGGTTAGGATATTAAGTTAGGTTAAGTTAGCTTAGGTTAGGTTTGGTTAGGTTCCGATACGTTTGGTTAGTTCATGTTATGCTAGGTTAGGTTTGGTTAAGTTTGGATATGTTAGGTTAGGTTAGGTTAGGTTAGGTATCAGGTTGTCAGTCTTTTGTCTAGTTCTTTCCTGAGCTGTTGTTTTATTTTATTTTTTTTAGTTTTGTTAAGGTAGTTTGCGGAGAAAGAGGAATGAGAGGAGAAACATGAATACGAGAAGAAAAGGAACAATAGGAGAAAGAGGAGTAGTAGTAGTAGTAGTAGTAGTAGTAGTAGTGTGTGTGTGTGTGTGTGTGTGTGTGTGTGTGTGTGTGTGTGTGTGTGTGTGTGTGTGTGTGTGTGTGTGTGTGTATGTGTGTGTGTGTGTGTTACTGGAATTTGTCTGTCAAAGAAATGTGAGTGTTTAATTACTGATCACCAGAAACTTTATACATTAATAACATCGTTTCATTACTAATTATTATTGTTATTTAATTTAGTTACCTGTCACTTTGCAACACACACACACACACACACACACACACACACACTGACATAACAGTGACGAGACATAATGAGTCTTTCCTCACTACAGACCATCCGATAACCGAGAGAGAGAGAGAGAGAGAGAGAGAGAGAGAGAGAGAGAGAGAGAGAGAGAGAGAGAGAGAGAGAGAGAGAGAGAGACCCTTCCATGGTACATCCTCTAGCAACTGTCCCCCATTTCTCTCTCTCTCTCTCTCTCTCTCTCTCTCTCTCTCTCTCTCTCTCTCTCTCTCTCTCTCTCTCTCTCTCTCTCTGGCAGCGGTTCATATTTCTCTGGCGGCGGTTCATATTTCAAAGGTAATGGCTCCGTTCGGCAGCTTCTATCCGCACTGCAACATTCATTCTTTCTGGCAAGAATTAGGTTCGGAGAGCCTTGGTTTGATGAGATGGCGGGCCTTCGTGTGGTGTGGTGTGGTGTGGTGTGGTCTGGTGTTGTGTGGTGTGGTGCGGTGTTGTCTTACCATGTCTTGTCTTGTTTTGTCTGGTCTTGTTTGGCCTTGTTTTGTTTTGTTTGGTCTGGTGTGGCTTGGTCTGTCGCGGCGCCTTCTTTCGTCTTCTTGTCTGTTGTGGTCTTCCCTGGTCTTATATGGTATGGGTTTGTTTTTGTCTTAGCTTGTTTTGTCTTG
>NW_026973744.1:360000-387500 GCF_035594125.1 Scylla paramamosain
GCTACGTTATCAGGGAGGACGTACTAATGGGGACGAGATATGCTCAGGATATATGGCCAAGGCAGACAAGGTTACCCTCAGGGGAAGCAGGGAGACCGCCATCAATCCAGCCAGCCAAACAACACAGCCACAGCCACGGACGCGCGCCGCCCACGCACCCAAGCCCCGGGGCAGAACTCCGCACGAGCCCGGGGCCAGACTAGCCAGGACTTTTTCAAATCCTCTTTTCTCCATATTTACGGCCAAGTGGTGGTGACTCACCCAGCACGTGGATACCCACAAGTTGGCAATCCCTATAGAAAATCGGGTGGAGTGTACCCCGTTCTTCCCGGGGCGGGCGGCGGATTACTGGTGGCGCGTAATGTTGCGGCGCGTCTTCAGTTTTTAATCTCTCCTCCTCCTCCTCCTCCTCCTCCTCCTCCTCCTCCTCCTCATTCCCTCTCCTCTCAGCTGACCCACGTTTGTATATAAATATCAGATTGTAACTTAATATTTAGTTCAGGATTGCAATCTATTCCATCTATGCAAAATAAATTAAATAAATAAAAGATCAGGAGAGTGCGTCTGCTCTTCCAGGAGTCAACGAAGGCTGCGCATTTCAAACTAAAACTTATAACAATGCATCAAAACGTCACGACAATCATTTACAGTAAAGAAATCGTAAAATTAAAAAGAAAATAAAAAAAATGCCCCTTCCTTAAAAATTGAAGTTAATGAAAAAAAAAAAACTTTCCATTGAAACACACACACACACACACACACACACACACACACACACACACACACACACACCACCACCATCACCACCACCACCACGACCAATACCCACCATCACCCATCACCTCGACCAATACCCACCACCACCATCCTCGACCACCACCTCGACCACCACCACCACCACCACGACCAATACCACCACCACCACCACCACTACCACCACGACCAATACTACCACCACCACCACCTCGATCAATACCACCACCACCACCACCACCACGACCAATACCACCACCACGACCAATACCACCACCACCACCACTACCACCACGACCAATACCAGCACCACCACCATCACTACCACCACCACCACTACCACCACTACCACCACGACCAATACCACCACCACCACCACCTTCAAAAGCTAACAAACAGTTCAAGGAGTCTGCTGTAAACGAGGCTGGACATCACCATGAAGAGGAGACACCCTGCACCTGTCACCACTCCAGACCACCTCAATAAATGCGCTGTAAGAAGAACAGTCTTGCCCTTTTGTGAGAGGCATCAACACCCGACTCTGATAAAAACTCAAGAACAACTCAAGGAAAAAAAAAATCTCCATGTCATTGGCTGCAAAACCCCCTTCACAAGATTCTGCAGGAGACAGGCTTCGTACATGCTAAGGTTGATGGCCGCAAATTCCTGATGGAGAGAGAGAAGCAATGTTGCGGCAGGTACCACTACGTTTTTTGCAAGGACATATATAAAAGGCATAAAAGTTGAAACAGGCCTCCCCAAACATCGTGTATCTGGCTGAAGCTTTTATATATATATATATATATATATATATATATATATATATATATATATATATATATATATATATATATATATATATATATATATATATATATATATATATATATATATATATATATATATATATATATATATATATATACTTAGTGTGGGGAAAAAAGTTGAAAATTTATAAATAAATACTACAAATATAATATAAATGAGAGAGAGAGAGAGAGAGAGAGAGAGAGAGAGAGAGAGAGAGAGAGAGAGAGAGAGAGAGAGACTGTTAATTCGATAATTGGCGGGCCAGCTGGTAGCGGTCGTACTCATGGGAATTCCTGAACCTGCCACACCTCTCTCTCTCTCTCTCTCTCTCTCTCTCTCTCTCTCTCTCTCTCTCTCTCTCTCTCTCTCTCTCTCATATTTATTTTCCAGCATGGTTTTCAGAAAGTTACAGAATACTCGTGTGTGTGTGTGTGTGTGTGTGTGTGTGTGTGTGTGTGTGTGTGTGTGTGTGTGTGTGTGTGTGTGTGTGTGTGTGTGTGTGTGTGTGTGTGTCCTGCTGCTCTCTGCTCTGCTTCTCCTCCTCATCATGTTGCTCTGCTCCTCTTCCTGATCTGCTCCTCCTGCAGTCCTGCTCCTCTTCCTTCTCTGCTGCTGTTCCTCCTCCTCCTCCTCCTCCTCTCTCCTCCTCTTCCTGTTCCCTCCTCCTCCTCCTCCTCCTCCTCCTCCTCTTCCTTGTCTGATCTGCTCCTCCTCCTCCTCCTTGGTGTTGTCAACATGTGTCAATACCAAACTCGTCTGTGCCTCTTCTGGTCCTCGTTCAAAGCGCTACATAGAAGCAAAAGTAATATTTGCACCTCTCAAGTGTGTGTGTGTGTGTGTGTGTGTGTGTGTGTGTGTGTGTGTGTGTGTGTGTGTGTGTGTGTGTGTGTGTGTGTGTGTGTAAGACAATGTGTAATGTGCTTCCAACTTTTTCCCATAAAATTGAAACTATTTGAATCTTTCCTCTTTCAACTCTTTACGTAATGGAATTCTTTTTAATTATCTTTTCTTCTCCAATCCTGTTTTTTTTTTTTTTTTAAGCGCTGGAAAGGCTCGCTTCATAAAACATTAATTCATCTTAATTGCTAATACGTAAAGCACACACACACACACACACACACACACACACACACACACACACACACACACACACACACACACATGCATGCAAACACGAAAACAAACAGGCATTCATTATCTAGATGAGTTAGGTTAGGAAAAAAATAATGGCTATTATTATTATGTTTAAACTCTCTCTCTCTCTCTCTCTCTCTCTCTCTCTCTCTCTCTCTCTCTCTCTCTCTCTCTCTCTCTCTCTCTCTCTCTCTATTCCTATTTCTATTCTCTCTCTCTCCTTCCTACATAAAAAAAAAAAACATTCAGAATGCTGTAAAAATAATAATAATAATAAAAAAAATGCTTCGACACAGAAAAGAGAGAAAATAGGTGGCTAATTTTCTACGTTCTAGACTACGGAACTATTGAAAAGACTGCAGTACTAAACAGTGTGTCTAAAACGTTGAAGGATATTACGAGGAAAAACTCTCAAACATTTAAATGCGGCCCTCGGCAAGTAACGGAAAAAAAAAACCTTCTTATCACTACACTACAATGTCATAACACCATTTGCTCATTTCTGATTTTAACATGTGAACTTTATATTATAGTTACGTATTATAATGAGGAATAGGCTATGTTACGTGGGGTAACACGACAGCTAGGAAATTGTAGGTTCTTCATAGAAACACGTACGGACTGTGGTTTCTATATTTAGGCAAGGAAAAAAAAAAAACAACGAATAATAGCGTGGCAGACCCTGAGTGCATGGCTACCCCGGAAACATCCGCCAGACTGAGGGTTACAGGGTTGCCAAGCGTACAATAAATGGAGGTACAATATGAAACATGGAAACATCACATATCCACAGGCTATCGCACATCTGGTACATGAAAAAATTGTCAAGCATTTAAACGCCCTCGGAGAGTAAAGAAAAAATACCCTTCTTATCACTAGACTACAATGTCACAATACCATTTGTTCATATACAGTGGCCTCAGGATACACTCGCGGTGGCAGAGTGCTGGCTGGCGAGCCTCACTGACTTTGCTGATAACTCGCTCGGTTGTTGACAGCTATGGGCAGCTTATGTCTCGTGGCCACAGAGGTCTCGCATTGTTGTGTTACCGACGTGTAATATATTAAATCATGAGTAAAAGTGTTTTGAATCTTCTCGCTTGAAAGAAAATAATTATTTATTTATTTTATTTATTTATTTTATTTATTTATTTTTTTTTCACGAGACAATTAGCAGCAGAAGCAATGCGTGAAGTCTTTAAAAGCATCTATAAGAAAGTTAGCGATAAAAGAATACATTTGTAATTTCTTCCCAATTCGAAGATTAGATGTGGCTGCAGAACAAGATGTCTCAGAGCGACTGGTAATTAGGGAAAGGTGTACCAGGTGGCAGTCAAAGAGTTAAGTAACGGGTGCTCAGGCCAAGGGCGAGAAAGAGGCTGGAATAAAAGGCCCATTACAGGAGAAACCCCCCAGAGAGTACAGTCAAAATGATTATCCAAGATTACTGAAGAAAAATTGCTTGAAACCTTCCTCTTGAAACCAGTAAAGGGTAACATGTCAGCAGGCAGGGCGTTGTTAAGTCACTACTGCCGCCACCACTGCAATCACCACAACCACTGTCGCTGTGAAGGTAATGGTGGTGCCGATTCTAATGCTACTGATGATAATGGTATGTAATGCTTAAATATTTTGGTAATACGAGAACAGTAATAACAGTAGTAGTAGTAGTAGTAGTAGTAGTAGTAGTAGTAGTAGTAGTAGTAGTAGTAGTAGTAGTGGTGATGGTGGTGGTAGTAGAAGAGAGAGAGAGAGAGAGAGAGAGAGAGAGAGAGAGAGAGAGAGAGAGAGAGAGAGAGAGAGAGAGAGAGAGAGAGAGAGTGTGTGTGTGTGTGTGTGTGTGTGTGTTTGGGTCAAGAATCGCGTCTGTAGTTAATAATGGTTCACGGTTCTTGGCAAGGTTCTGGGTGGCGTCCTTGCTCTTGTTGATCATTAACATTGTCCCGGTGCAACAAAACAATACTGGGTCCCAAAGGTTTATAAGGCATGGCATCTTGAAACGAAAATCGGCACACCGTGCGATTCTTCTGGGCTCGGCGGCACTGCCAGGCGTATGACACTGAGTTCTGCCGGGCTGATTCTTCCCTCTACGGGCTTCCCTTGGCGCTCCTCGTTCTATAATATTCAAATCGTTTCTTACCGCGTCTTAAAAGTATATATTTATGGTATTATATATCAGTTAGTTGCCTCTTGATGGCAGCGCGACACGTTGGTCGGCTGCGTGGCACTAAAGAGGTCACGGAAAGAGCTGACGCTCAGTGCCCGTGGCTCGCCACATCTCCCAGCCCGAGGAAATTCATAGGAACGACTTGTAATTATGTAGCTTCGCCCTTATAGTTTAAAAAAAAAAAAGTACTCCATGTTTTTACCGAGATTAGTGTTGCGGGGAATGTTGCAGAGTTTTATAGTACAAGCGAACATTAGTTTTATGAGCATTTCGTCGGCTCATCTCCGCGAGGCCCATTAATTCCTCACACAACACAGTCAAGCGGTGAAATTGCAAGAACAGGTGAAGGGTGGAATTCGATCCATCACGTGATCCATTAGCGTCCAGGGCCCAGCGGCAGGTAATCCACTTAGCAGGCAGGCCCACCTCGCACAGCCCGGCATTCAGCGGCGGCTCGGACACAAGGACGCAAGTGTACACAATAGGGCCAGGCATCCATACTATATTTTAGATGTAATTTTACGGAATCTTCATGTATACATCAGTCTGCACTCACATCCTAGCCTGACGATCACCTGACTCAAGGCCCTTGTCATCTGAGTACCTTCCCCTTAGCCTTTTCACTGCGATATGCAATACTTAACAGCACTGTAAGTAATGTATGAAATCTTTATAAGCATCTACAAGAAAAAAAGGGATTAAAAGATTTGATTTTGCAATATCTAGGCAGTATAATTTTTAGAAGTGACTGTAGATCAATAAAAGATGCCTCAGAGTGATTAGTAATAAATGAAAGATGTGCCAAATATCAGTGAAAGAGTTAAGTACCAAATGACTTGCTCCCATTTCGGCCTACAGTATAGAATTTTATCTTCTGATGTATCTTTTCCATGCCTGAGAAAACTGAAGGAAAATAAGTTGCATCATAAAATATACACACTTCTCCTCCCTCTTAAAATTAACTGAACTTAGTAAGCACCAAACATTTTGAGATACACGTACGAAATTTTTTGAAACGCCTCTCCCTGAAGGTCGCAGGAGTGTATTTCGGCAGTGTTCGTTCAAGCAGAAATGATTAACGCCACGCACCATATTCCGGCGGCGTGGCTTTAAAGGTGCGTCAATACTGCCAGACATTCCAGGTATTCTAATTTACGAACGAATCATTTTCATATCGTGAGAAAATGTTGGGAAACTTTTTTTGGTGCGAGTGTACATCAAAGGGTGTCAGGTTACGTGTTTCTCCTTTCATTACTTTGCTTCCTACTGATATTGCCTTTTTTTATGCGTTTGTTCCTGTCTTAAGGTGTGTCGCTTCAGGGAAAATTAAAATGAAGAGGAAGCTGAAAGAATTACATCATACATTAATTTTTCTTTCGATATTTTGTTACCATAATTTCACACTACTGATAATATCGTATGTCCTTGTGTTTGTTCCTGTTATAAAGTGTATTGCTTAATGGTAAACTGAGCTGATGAGAGAACTTAAGGAATGAAAGTTACATCATAAACACTGCATCAAAGGGTTTAGCATTACTATCCATACTGTTATGATGATAGTATTGCCTTTCCCTGTGTTTGTTCCTGGCATGGTGCTGCATCAAGGTAAATTAAGGGAAAACAGAAGCACAGAGTAACTTGATCAACTATGTACATTGGAAGGTATAAGGCTTTCTCTCTTCTTTTAAATTTTTTTATCCATGTGTCGAACTAGTCAAAGCTGCCTTCCCTTGTGTTGGTCCCTGATAAAATAATCTGAGGCGAAGAGAACACTAAGAGAGCATAACACTGACTCTCCTTTCAATACTGTATCCCTCATGTCATTGTAATGTTGATAAGGCTTTTTCTTTTCCTGCTTAGGTGATTTTCCAGGGTAAACTGAGGCGAGGACAAAACTAAAGCAAAGAAAATGGCATAATAAAATCTGTACAACGTAGGGTATACTATTAAGAATACAAGAAAATACAAAATATATGAAGTTGCAAGAATCCATCAGATCTAAATGTGGCAGTTCTTTTTTCTTGTTTGAGTACTTTGTTGTCATGGTGTCACTCTAATGATAATATTTACTTCCCGTGTTTGTTTCTGTCAGGGTGTGTTGTTTCACGGTAAACCGAGGAGAAAGAGGAATTTCATAACACGTACAGTTGCCCCCACTTGTTTTAATGTCACAAAAATAGAGGGAAGGATTTTGAGCCACGATACATCAAAGAGAACTATATTGATGTTTCTCTTTGGTTAAATTGTTGCCCATAATGACGTTCTGTTACAAATACATGGTTTTTTTTTTTTCATTCTGTCTACCATAATATTGAACTTCTGAGAATTATGGTATATGAAAGAGAACTATATTACTTTAAATGTTTCCCCTTACTTTGTCATTCTCAACACCTTCTATTAATGCTACTAATATATGACATTTTTTTAATTGTCTTTGTAACAATGTACTTACACACAGTAAAATTTTACACCTACATCAAGGGAAATAAGGTTATTATTACTTTTCTGCTTTCAATAGTTGCTGCGTACAACTTTTTTCGATAAAATGATGTCACTTCCCTTTATTATTTCTTGTATGTTTTTACGTGAGAATATTTAGACAATTTTAAAATACATGCGCCCGAGGGAGCACCATTTTTGCCTTCCTGCTTTTAATAATTAAACGTTACTCATAATAAAACCGTCCTAAAAAGCATTACATGACCTAGCGAGTCTTCACAGATCACAATATTTCACGAGAGAAAAACGACAGAAGCACAGAATGTTTAATTTCATAATACTTACATCAAAGGCAATGACATTACTCTGGCCTTTTCTCTTTTCGATACGTGACCCACTAACAATATATACCAACATTAATACAGAATAATCATGGAGCTGGTTCTCATGTAAAATAAAGCTTCATTAATATATTCTCGTTACTATGTCGCCGGGTGGTGGTGATGGGTGAGTGGGTTTGTGTGGGTAGGGAGGAGCCTTCACCTTTACTCTTTTTCCTTTTATGTGGGAGGGACTCTGACCAGGGATACAGAGAGGGAGTGAGGTGACAGTCCCTACAGCAGAGAGCCAGAAAGGATTATACTTAATTGAATTGTCTTGAAACTTTACTGTTATGATGTTATTAGGTGAGGGGAACGCACCATACAACACTGCACCACTGGCAACATTCACCACACCACAATGATATCACACGATGCCATATGTAATAACTGCATCATAGCACCACACCACACCACTCCACTGGAAGCCACATAGCCACAGTGCACACCACACCACATCAAATTAGACCATACAAGGCAGCACACCATACACCACTACACACATATATATACACACACACACGCACTCACAATGCAACGGTTACTATTACTATAACTATAACGACCACAACTTCAGCAACTACTATTACTACTACTACCATCACCACCATAACCACCACCACCAATAAAAATCAAGAAGCGAATCAATAAGCACAAGACCCATTGACACAAATTTCACTGCCCCCCAAAATGTCAACCTTCCAAAAACCCTATCTTGTCACATTTCTTTTCCCTCCCTCCTATTTTTCCCCCCACTGGTGCTGCAATCACTCCCCGCCACACTTGAAGCATTGCAGATCGTCGGGTATTCGCGCCGCTATCCTTCACTTCTGCATGCGTGTGAAGCTACTTTTTATTACAGACAGCCCTCGCCTCCCCCGCCCAGCCAGTCCTTCCTTCCTTCTCGCACCAGCGCATTCCTCGCTTACGACATAAATTTTTGGTTCACAAGGATATACGAGCGAGAATATTACATCTTTGGGGATATTTTACCTTTATAAGTCTTGTCAAGTGGCCCGGATTCACTTGTTATTTTTGGTTTATGAGGGTATCTGTTATTCTGTGGTGCATATCATATTCTTTACTCTATGTGATTTTCTTCTTTATATATTACGAGTATCTATTTTGTTTTTATATGCTATTATTATTATTTTTTTTTTTTTTTCAGTTTATACACGTTCTCATACAAAGCTTATAATATTATCTTCTTTATGTGTATCTTACAAGATGTACACTCGTAATATCCTCTAGTTTCTGATATACAAATTGTCTATTTTCTCTTAGTTTATATAGGCTTATAAACTATCTTGTGATTTACATACTATCATGCTAGTTTATGTACAACCATCTAGTTTACATCCTATCTTATGACAATCACCTATACAAAACATAAGATTCCCAGAAATTATTCAATCTATACAAGTGTAAAAAATTAAATCAGTGGAAAATAAAGGAGAGAAAAGGTGAAGACTGCAAGGAAACCACCACTACATCAGGACGCCAGTACGTACACTCAGACCAGCAACGCGAGGCACACGAGTCACTGGAACCGTCAGTAGAGTTCGAGGCAAGAAGTTAGGAATATTTCCCCCCTAACGAGCGGGTCCCGGGGCGGCGAGCGGACCCAGGAAGCGGAGGCCAAGATCAATGTTACCTGAAGTTCTCGTGACTCGTTTGGTGATGTGTGGTGGTGGTGGTGGTGGTGGTGGTGGTGGTGGTGGCGGTGGTGGTACTCATAGTAATAGAAGTAGTTGTTGGAGGAGGAGGAGGAGAAGTGGAGAGGAGAGGAGAGGAGAAAAAATCTGACGAATAAAGAAAAGATATAGGAAAGAAAAATGAAAAGAAAGAAAAAATAAAAAAAACAGTAGTAGTAGTAGCAGCAGCAGCAGAAGCAGTAAACAGTATTGTGACAAGGTAAGTCAAACAAACTTTAAAACGTTTCGCCTCACAGCCGTCACGTAGCATCTTAACAACACCCTGCAACACATCTTTCAGCAAAACCCCAGACACACAATTACATCACGTGCATCATTAACTTACAGAATACGACCCACACCCAGAGGAGCAAAGCAGCCCCCTTGGTGTTAGGTGCTCTTAATAACCTCCTTTCACCTCCTCAATAACAATTTCATCACCAAAAGATACGTAGATCATTAACTTGCAGAATACGAGACATACCCAGAGAAGCAAGGAAGGTGTCGAGGTGTCAGCAGCTCCTAATAACATCCTTTCATCTTGTCAACACCAATGCTCAGTCTGATGTTGACGCGGTGTGTCTAGACGAAGGACACTTGTCTTTTAATTGAGTCCCAGGAGGAAGTGGAGGTGTAGAGAGTGGAGGTGTTATGAGATTCCCTGGGAGACGTAACCTGAGACACCGGTTAGTGAATGTGGATAGCCTTGAACCAACTGTCTCGAGAAATAACTTTGAACTTAACCAAAAGGGATTGCCACGTATAGGACTGATGGCTTCTTGCAGCTTCACTTATTTTAAATGTTTTGTGGAAGTTGTAAAGGTTTTAAATAGCATTTTCTAGTGATTCTTGTGATGATTTAAGAAGCGTAAGTGCAAATTACTGGAGTTTTCAGGAGTATTTTTTGTGATTCCAGGGATAGTTTAATGGTGGTAGTGGTAGTGATGGTGGTGGTGGTGAGGGTAGCAGTAGTAGTAGTAGTAGTAGTAGTAGTAGTAGTAGTAGTAGTAGTAGTACACGAAGACGAAGAAGGAAAACAACAAGAACAACAATGCACTATCACACGCACGCACGCACGCACGCACGCACACACACACACACACACACACACACACACACACACACACACACACACACACACACACACACACACACACACACACACACACTCCATTCCCTCCCACACACATACATACAAACAGCATCCCCACACACAACACTAAAAAGTAAAAGCAGAACCATAAAACTCTATTCACACACATCACAATCCCCCTTACAAACAATGCATACATCACAGCAATGCACTTAGTACTTACAGCAGTATACCCTCCCATCCTTCCTCCCAATGAAGCACACAACACCAGCACAGTAGATTGAGCATAACACCGAGGAGGGACAGGGGTACTTAGATGAGGAAACGAGAAGAGTGAGAGGAAAGTGCAGGGAAGGTGAAAGGAGAGAGGCAAAGAGAGGAAAGGAAAGAAGGAAAGAGGATGCTTGATTTGCAGTTTTGGGGCCACTGAAGAAGTAAGGTTATTGCAACACGCAGGGAGAGGAAAGAGGAAGCACGGATTGGATGGATGGACAGAACTGCAAAGTGAAGGGAAAAAAGGACGAGAAACTAGAGATTGGTGAAAGGCGAACGAGAAGCAAAGCCATGAACTGGAAGGATGGGGAGAGAGAGAGAGAGAGAGAGAGAGAGAGAGAGAGAGAGAGAGAGAGAGAGAGAGAGAGAGAGAGAGAGAGAGAAATTTGTGTTTTCTCTCAGTCTTTACATGCCTCTCTCTCTCTCTCTCTCTCTCTCTCTCTCTCTCTCTCTCTCTCTCTCTCTCTCTCTCTCTCTCTCTCGGTAAACTTCATATATTCACAACGATTTTTTACTACTACTACTACTACTACTACACACACACACAAACACACACACACACACTTTCCCTCATGTATCAAACTCTCTGCTCATCTTACAGACAAATACATACAAACACAACTGCCGTCTCACATTTCTCACTGTTTGTCTGTCAATTAATGCCTGCCTGTCCATCCATTTGTTTCTCTCTTTTATACACACACGTCCGCCCCCCCCCCCACACACACACGTGGCCAAGTATTATCAAGGCAAACTTAATGAGCCGAGTCGAGTTTACAACAATAAGAGAGAGAAAAATGTTTATAATGTAGCGGAGAAAGAAGAAGAAAGGAAGTGTATGACAAGGAGGAGGAGGAGGAGGAGGAGGAGGAGGAGGAGGAGGAGGAGGAGGAGGAGGAACACACAAGAAATTCAACAATAGCAACAACGAAAAGAAAATGTAAGAGTATACACAAAATAAAAGAGAAAAATATCAAGAAATCATAATTGAACAAAAAAATTTTAATAAAAACAACAAAAGCATTAGACAAAAAAAAAACGAAGAAAACAACAAAAAGAAGAAAATATGAAGAGATCACGCAGGAACTCGAACAAAAACACGAATAAATCAAATAAAAACACAAGCCTTTGAAATAAAAAAGAGCAAGATCGGGAAGAAAAAAGGAAGGAAAAAGTAAATATGAGGAAATCACGAAGGAAGCACGAAAAAAAAAATAAAGAAAGAAAATGGAATAAAGAAAACGAAGGATAACAAGACCAAGAAGTAAAATAAAGGAAGGAAAGCACACACAAAAAAATAAAGAACGGGGGAACAAAGAAAATAAAAAAAAATAAAATAAAACTCATTATTTCCATTAAACAAGAGAAGGGGAATCTTGCAGAGGGAAAAAATATGAAATAAAAAAAAATAAAAATAAAGAAAAAATGTTTAATCTGCAATCACGATCTCAGGGGGAACACACACACACACACACACACACACACACACACACACACACACACACACACACACACACACACACACACACACACACACACACTGGCTCGGTGGTCACATTCTTGCCTCTAACTGGAAGGGTCTGGGTTCGTGTCCCTTTCAGATAAGTAAAGTATTCACTGATATATGAGAAGTTAGTGTCTGTTTATCTGTGTGTCTGTCTCTGTTCGTCTGTCTGCTTATTCCTGTATTTATTTGTTCCTCTTTGTATCTGTCTTACTGTCGATTTGTCTGTCTGTCTGTCTTATTTGTCTGCCCATTTGTCTATCTGTCTATCTATCTAGCTATCTGTCTATTTGTACGTATATACGCATACTTGTTTGTCTGTATGCTTGCCTTCCTCTCTCTCTCTCTCTCTCTCTCTCTCTCTCTCTCTCTCTCTCTCTCTCTCTCTCTCTCTCTCTCTCTCTCAGGTAACATCCTCTAATTGGCGTAAAGGTAACACAGCCAGTCTCTTAATTAGCGAGGAATGAAACAAGCCTGTAATTGCCACACACTCATCCATCAGTCCATCAGTCAATCAATTACTCATTCCAGTGGTAACAATCTCCAATATCACTATCCTCAATTCTCTCTCTCTCTCTCTCTCTCTCTCTCTCTCTCTCTCTCTCTCTCTCTCTCTCATGTTGTTCGCTACGTTTCTTCACTGACATGAGGAGGAGGAGGAGGAGGAGGAGGAGTAAATATTTGCTTTTCCTTCCTGTGTACATATTCTCGTGTGTACACCATTACATATTTGTCACGTACACAACGCACATGATTCTGTATAGGTCGATGATCACCACCACCACCACCACCACCACCACCACCACCACCACCAACAACAACAGCAACAACAGTAGCACCACCAACAACAACAATACCAAACACCACTCTATCACCAATACTAACAACTATAATAATAATAATAATAATAATAATAATAATAATAATAATAATAATAATAATAAAAATAATAACAATAATAGTAAATAATAATAACTTCAAACACAACACAGCATTATGTACTTTACTAACAATCCGTGGACACACTCATAATAATAATATTCCAACTGCATTAACAAACACAGTCTGAACATGATCCAACACACACACACACACACACACACACACACACGCACATACGACTCTCTCTCTCTCTCTCTCTCTCGAGCCTCACTCAGAATTACGCAGTTCACACCGGGGGTAAGGAGGAGGAGGAGGAGGAGGAGGAGGAGGAGGAGGAGGAGGAGGAGGCGATAGTGGTATTGCTGGTAACTAGTAGCATCGCAGCTGGTGGTGGTGGTAGCAAACCCAGTAGTAGTAGTAGTAGTAGTAGTAGTAGTAGTAGTAGTAGTAGTAGTAGTGGTGGTAGTAGTAGTAGTAGTAGTAGTAGTAGTATCAATAATATTAGTAGTCGTGAAGATAGCGGTGGTAATGGTGGTGGTGGTGGTGGTGGTGGTGGTGACGGCAGCGGCGGCGGCAAACCTCCCCCATCATTTTTCTTGCCTCTCATCGTCACACGCTACGCCGCTAATAAAAGGTAATGGATGAACAGCAAACTCGTAGACACATAAAGGCAACCAACTAAATACACCATTACCGCTTCTCTCTCTCTCTCTCTCTCTCTCTCTCTCCTCTCTCTCTCTCTCTCTCTCTCTCTCTCTCTCTCTCTCTCTCTCTCTCTTAATCTCGAGTACTTTCATCTAATCACGTAAAGCTTTTTATAACTAATTACGTTCAATATTGTATTACTTCATTAATTTCTATATGGCTTCCCTTTTGAAATCTATTAAGAATTATGTCAAGGCAAGTTCTTAAAAGCCTCTACGTTTCGCTCAATTCTAAATTAAAATAGAGTAACAAGTTGTAAGAGGGTTAATTAGTCAGCCTCGTTAATTTTAGAAGAGTATGCAGTGTTTTCTTATCGAGAGAGAGAGAGAGAGAGAGAGAGAGAGAGAGAGAGAGAGAGAGAGAGAGAGAATAGTATGCAGTGTTTTCTTATCGAGAGAGAGAGAGAGAGAGAGAGAGAGAGAGAGAGAGAGAGAGAGAGAGAGAGAGAGAGAGAGAGAGAGAGAGAGAGTATATGCAAGTCCCCAAAATTAAAAAGTCAGTTTAAAGGTTATGAATCTTTTATTAACACAATTACCAAAGTTATTGATGCCAACAAGTTAAAAAAAAAAGGGTAGCTGGAATCTTTAACAAGGCTGTCTATGAACGTCCCTGAAATTACAAAGCCTGTTTCAAAGGTTTAGAGAGGGTTTTTCATTAACAATATTCTCGAAGAGACTTAAGGGATTAGGAATCTTTATTAACAATATTACCCAAGCTATTAAAAGGAAGCGGCAGGAATCTTCCACCAGGCCGCGTGTTTGTGGGGACAACACATTCTCAGGCGACGCGGTGTCATTATTACGGTAATGAACAATTTTTACCCTAACTGGCAATCCCTCGCCGCTGGTAGTGATGGTGGTGGTGGTGGTGCTGCTACCTCCACCACTACTACCAGTAACAAAAACACCCATTCAAAAGTTCACTATTACTGTTGTTTTTGTTTTTAATGTTGTGGTCATGAACAGTGTCAACAAGGATATTATTATTATTATTATTATTATTATTATTATTATTATTATTATTAGTTTCGTTGTTGATATAAGTGTTAACATTAAGCGTACACCACCACCACCACCGCCGCCAAAACCACACCACTACCATTATCACCATCACCACCATAACCATTTCAACAGTCTCCCATCACCACCATCATCACCACCGCTATCACCACCACCACCAGCACTGCCTGCCCCTCCAGTCCTCCATTCTGTTCCGCCACCATCACGTTCATTACACATTCTGTCTCCACAATATCATCATCACGAAATACCACGAGAGAGAGAGAGAGAGAGAGAGAGAGAGAGAGAGAGAGAGAGAGAGAGAGAGAGAGAGAGAGAGAGAGAGAGAGAGAGAGAGAGAGTATGTGGCATTATGTTATCACTCCTCACTACACACACACAAACACACACATTCACACACACACACTGATAACACTATTCCCTCAGCCCCGTGAACTGCTGTCATACCATCGGCAAAACAACACTATGAAGTGTGTGTTTTGTTTTTCTACATCTCCCTTTTATCGCGAGTGGTGAGCGGCGCGCCACACGAAGCATATGAAGCAGGGTTCGCGAAACAGCACAAGGCTCGGGGAAAACACTGCGGCCAGCTTTCAGGCGATTCTATGAAGCTTCCTTTGTCTCGACGCTGTTCAGAGGACCAGGGAGTGAGTGATGTGCTGTATCCTGGCGTGCGTGATGCGTCGAGACTTGTTTGTGAGGCAGGAAAGTGTGGGATGTATATTCTATGAAGATTTATATAGAGTACTGCATGTTGCACTATAATCTTTAGGCATCGACCTGTGTCTGTGAGGGAAGAGAGTGTGAGAGGTGCAGTATATGACGAACATGTTGTGTACGATCGGTATGATGTTTTACACTGTTACTCGTAATCCTATGAAGTCTTAACAAAAAAAAGGTGCTTGCGAATTATGTATCAAGAGGTGCATATTATCAATGTCTTGTTGAAGTATAGTATATGATGATGTGAATACGAATATCATGATTATTAAAAATTGCTATACTTTATCATTATTGTTCATGTGTTATGCGGTGTTCCTCATGATGCAGTGAATGTTTATGTGGGAGTGAAAGGATGAATGACTGTAATAAAGTGCAATGCATCAATGTGTGTATTATGAAGTCTTACATATCATTATGAGGTACTGCATGTTATATTTTGGTGTTTATTAGCGAGGAGGGTGTTGTGTGAGGAATGGAATGAAGATGTGTGTTATGCGTGTCATGAATCGAGTGATGCATTTCATGAAGACATGAAGAGAGCACCAAAATGTGGTTTTGTTATCTTTTATACAGAATAATACACGAGACTGCGTATATGAGTGTTATTCATATCTGAGAAAGAGAATACTGTTGTTGTTGTTGTTGTTGTTGTTGTTGTTGTTGTTGTTGTTGTTGTTGTTGTTGTTGTTGTTGCTGCTGTTGTTTTTGTTCTTGCAGTTGTTCAATTTATGTGATAATTAAAAGCAAAATGCGTGAATGAAAATATTGAGAGCGACTGCGACTAACATTATAAATATTTTCTTTCGCTTTTTTTTTCGTGTGTCTCCGAAATAGAGATGAAAGAAGGCTGCTCAAACATACGCACATACTTGTATCGGAAAAAAAAATCCTGTGGTGAAATGAGGCTGAGACATACATACATACATACATACATACATACAAGCAGATCGAAACAAATAGGTGTAGAGATTGGGAGACAGAGGGACAGTCAGACATAGGCAGATAAATAAAGTTGAAGATAAGGGAGAGAGAACACACACACACACACACACACACACACACACACACACACACACACACACACACACACACACAGAGAGAGAGAGAGAGAGAGAGAGAGAGAGAGAGAGAGAGAGAGAGAGAGAGAGAGAGAGAGAGAGAGAGAGAGAGAGAGAGAGAGAGAGAGAGAGAGAGAGAGAGAGAGAGAGAGAGGAAACGCTGAGACAAATAGACAAGAATCTAAAAGCCTCACACACACACACACACACACACACACACACACACACACACACACACACACACACACAGGTAGATACGCTCCAGGAAAAGAGGGAAACAAGAGACGAAGGAGGCAGGTACGAGACAAGAGCACATCAAGTATTGCAGGGGAAGGTGTGGGCGAGGAGCACGGAGGCAAAGTTACCTCACCTGTCATCGATAGAAGAGAGAGAGAGAGAGAGAGAGAGAGAGAGAGAGAGAGAGAGAGAGAGAGAGAGAGAGAGAGAGAGAGAGAGAGAGAGAGAGAGAGAGAGAGAGAGAGAGAGAAATTCAAGCAAAGAAGTACATATCTTAATAAAAATAACTATGAATAAATAACAAAGTACAAATAATGAAAAAAAATGAAAGAAAACGTTAATGGGATTGAAAACAGACAGGAATCGTGACTAAAAAAAAATAAATAAATAGAAATAAAGACAAAAATACACACAGAGAGGAATAGACACACATAATCAATAAAGAAAATAAGAAAACAAAACCAATAAGAATAATAGTGAAAGACAATTAGACAGACAGACAGACAGACAGATACACACAGACAGAGGAGAGCAGACACATAATCGGTACTGAAAAGAAAAAGGAACAAAAAGGAAAGATTAATCAATGAGAATATAATGAAGAAAGACAAACAGACACACAAACAAACTCATTTCATTCCCCCGCGTCAGATCTTTTAAGACACTCCTCCATCTCCCTGATGACCGTAAGCATGAGTGATGGGGAAGTGAAGTCAAGTGAGGTGAGGTATATTTAGATCAAAATGTCTGAAAATAGTTCTTGATTTTATTATATTCAGTACGTGGTGGTGGTGGTGGTGGTGGTGGTGGTGGTAGTAAGAGATACGAAATGTTGGACTAGATGGAAATAATGTGAGATACCAAAGCTAGATTCTTCTATTTCACTTCCATAGAAATAAAAAAAAAAACCGAACATATTTAAATAATACGAAATGTTATAGTAGAACAGAATAATGTCAAAGAACAATACCCGAGTCTTTATCTGTTTGTCTGTCTCCTACACAAATAATAATAGCGAGGAATTAGGGGCAGCAGGAAGCATTATACTGCATCATAATTACTGCACTCAACAATTCTGGATCCTATTGTTTATCTTCAATACAGACAAAGAGAAGAGAACTATAGGAGGTCGGCAGGGATACCAGAGTTACAGGGAAGACAAGGAAGAGGCGAGGGGTGACGAGAAGAGTCATAAGGCATACAGGGAAAACAGGAAAGACGAAGGGTGAGGACAGAACTCTTACAATACAAAGGAAAATGTGAGACGAGAACTGAAAAAAAAAAGATGAAGGAAGACAAGGACAACAGAGACAATAGAGGTAATAGGAACAAGGCCACATGATTTACAAGACAAGAGAAGACAAGAGGCGACGAGAGAAGAGGAGGCCACCAGGGTTACATGAAAAAGGGAAAAGAAGACGAGACAAAATAAACATGAGGAATCAGGATAGGAAATGATAAAAGGCTAATAACCAAAGAAAGGTCAAAAGGACAGCAATGTTACAAAAGAAATAAGTGGAATATGGAAGGGGAAACAGAGACAGCAATGTTAAAAGGGGAGAGATAGAACGGTTCAAGAGGAAGACAAGGGAAACACGAGGGGAAAAGGACACCAGGTAACAAGGAAAACAAGGCAAATGGCAAGGGGAAACAGGGGAAGCAATGTTAAAAGGGGGTAAGAAAAAGGCACAAAAATAACAAGGTTGCAAAGGGTAGGGAAGGAAGACGAGACAACAGTGTAAGGGGAAACAAGGGATAAACAAGGGAAACAGGCCATTAAAACTACAAGCAAGGAAAAAAAATTAATACAATAAGGCAAGATAAGTGGAAATAACGGGAAAACAAGGGTAGATAAGGAGATAGGGACAGTGTTAAGAGGGGAGAGGGGAGGGTAAGGCGCAGACTGCAAGGTGAACAAGCGAGTTACAAGGGGAGGGGGAGATAAGGGTTGGCAAAGAGGACAGTGCATGAGGGTTGAAAGATAAACAAAGGGAAACAAGAGGAAATAAGGGAGATACGTTATGAAGTTTACAAAGGAGAAAAGAGGAAACCAGGGAAAGGAAAACAAGAGCAGGAAATTTACAAGGTACATAGACAAGAGGAATCAAGGAAGATTACATAGGAAGTCTGCAAAGGAAACAGGGAGAAACAAAGGAAAACAAAGTGAGACAAGGACAAATAATGCAGGCTGTGGAAAAATAGTAAGGAAAGACACAAATAGGAAAAAGCGAGGTAGGGTTTAGTGGCAAGTTAGGGCAGTGGAAAAGAAAAGGAAGAGAAGGGTGACGAGAGAAGATAGAGGGAGATTTAAGGAGAAGGTGACGGTCTCAAAAGGCAGGGAGGTCACCAGATGAAGGCAAGAAATATTCAGTACAAAACAAAGAAAAATAAAGGAAAAAAAGTAGGAAGAGATCAGGGAGAAGGTGAGAGTAACAAAGGAAACAGATGAAAGCACCACATGAAAACAAGATAAAAGAAAACAGTTCAAAATAATTACAAGGGAAGACTATTCTATCTATTTCTATATAACAGGCTGGCAATCAAACACGAGGCGGCCCAGACAAAAAGCAGCACACACACACACACACACACACACACACACACACACACACACACACACACACACACACACACACACTCTTAGTCCTTAGCCCTTGGTGGAGAAGAAAATTTAAGGGAAAACAAGGGTGAGGAGAAATTCAGATTCAGGTTTTAGGAACAGGGCAGGGTTACGAAGGACACAAGGCAGGTAGGCAGGTGTGATCAGTGCGAATATTATTTACCTGGTGGATCCACGTAATGCGCAGGTTAATTAGACGAGAGACGATAATGACCCAATCCCAAATTCGATTAAACGCAGGACTTGTACAAATTCACCTTCATTAACGAGGCATTTGCCATGAATTACACTGATCACACCCGCGGCTTCCAGTGAAGGCACGGTAAAGACATAAAAGATAGGTAAATAAATAAATAAATAAGTAAATGTAAATAATTATGTCCACGTGTGTGAAACGTTATCATTGAACCTTGTCCCTAAAAAAGCTACTACTACTACTACTACTACTACTTCGACTTCTACAACTAATAATAATAAAAATAATAATAATACGACTATTACTATTGCTACGACGACGACGACGATTACTACTCCTATTACTTATAACAACAACAACAACAACAACAACAACAACAACAATAATAGTAATAATAATAACAAAAGGAAGGAAAGGGACGTAAAACTTAACCAACATTCTAGATTTCTCCAGACAAAAACAATTCAATTCCACATCTCTTAAAGGAAGAAAAGAAGAGGAAGAAAAAAACTTAAGCACCGTCAGTATTCCTCCCAACAAAAACACTTCAAACAAATTCATATCGTTGTTGGTGTTGTTTCATGTGAAAGTGATTACCTTCTGGATAAAAGGAAAACAAATATGAAGGGCAAGTGAGAGAAAAAAGCACAACAAAAAATCCTACCAATAAAATAAGTTACAACAATTTCACGTTTCTAATAACACGTTTGTCTAGTTTTTCCATTTGTTGTTTTTGTTGTTGTTGATGTTGTTGTTGCTACTGTTGTTGTTGTTGTCATATGAAAGAAGCTAAATGAAAGAAACAATAGCGATCAGATTTGTGTAAAACCTTTTTTTTTTTATGATGAATGTGGAATGCAAGAATGAACATTGAAAACTAAATATAATAATAATAATAATAATAATAATAATAATAATAATAATAATAATAATAATAATAATAATAATAATAACAGCAACAGCACCAGATCAATAAAAACATTGTGATGCAGAAAGTTACACACTAGACCGACTTCTGGAAACAGCGAGACAAACCGACAGACGGACAAACAAATACTGATAACTGCAAGAAATAGATGATAAAAAAAACAAATTCCGCGATAACACGAGACAGACTGACAGACAGACAGACAGACAGAGACAGACAGACATAGAAAAACAGACAGACGTAAAGAAACACACACACACACACACACACACACACACACACACACACACACACAGAGAGAGAGAGAGAGAGAGAGAGAGAGAGAGAGAGAGAGAGAGAGAGAGAGAGAGAGAGAGAGAGAGAGAGAGAGAGAGAGAGAGAGAGAGAGAGAGAGAGAGAGACTCGTAAACAAACCCACATAAATATACAAGTTTTCTTATCTATAAATAAATAAAAAAGGCGATAGAGCAAAGCATACAAAAAAGTGAGACAGACAAACACAAACAAACAAACAAACAGACAACAACAGAAAATACAAGTGTTTCTCTTTTATTATTTATCTTATCGACGACAACATATATGACAAGCTTTCCTCTACTTTTTATTCATTTATTTTTTTTATTTATTTTCATTTGTATCGTTATTTCCGTTACTTCTAAGATATACAAGTTTTTTTTTCTTCGTATTTCTTGTTCATTTACTCATTTTTTTTCTATTTTTTTTTTCTATTTATTTTATCTACAACACATACACACAAGCTTTCTATTTTTTCTTTCCTTTGTTCATATTTTCTTCATCACAATTTCTCTTATCGGCAACATGCGTTATCTACACTTCATCTATTTACTTTATATTTTCTTCTTTTTTTTTTTTATCTTTCATTGATACCAACGACAAATCCCACGTCCTTCCATGTTCCCTTCACTAACAGAACGAACAACAAAGGTAAACAAGAAGGTGTAGATACAGTTTTCCAATAACGTCTCTACAACACTTCCCAGAGAGAGAGAGAGAGAGAGAGAGAGAGAGAGAGAGAGAGAGAGAGAGAGAGAGAGAGAGAGAGAGAGAGAGAGAGCGAGAGAGAGAGAGAGAGAGAGAGAGAGAGAGAGAGAGAGAGAGAGAGAGATGAAGACATATGCTACCTGCCCCTCACACTCTCTCTCTCTCTCTCTCTCTCTCTCTCTCTCTCTCTCTCTCTCTCTCTCTCTCTCTCTCTCACCATTCAGCGCCCTTCCCGCAATGCTCTGGTAATCCTTCTTCAGTTGCAAGCTCACACACACACACACACACACACACACACACACACACACACACACACACACACACAATCTCTTACAATACTCTTCATTATTCATATCCAATCACCATCACCATCACCACTAACTACATAACTACACTCACCCCTCCCCCTACACACACACACACACACACACACACACACACACACACACACGTACCTTCCCCATTTTCATTCAGTATTCACGTACTGCATGGCACGTGTCACCGATCAATACACGATGGGGATGAAGGAGTGAAAGAAGAGAAAGGAAAAAACAGAGAAAGTGAGGGAGGTAGGAAAAAAAAAAGACCGATGATGGTAAATAAATGACTAGGGTAGAGAGAGAGAGAGAGAGAGAGAGAGAGAGAGAGAGAGAGAGAGAGAGAGAGAGAGAGAGAGAGAGAGAGAGAGAGAGAGAGAGAGAGAGAGAGAGAGAGAGAGAGAGAGAGAGAGAGAGAGAGAGAGAGAGAGAGAGAGAGAGAGAGAGAGAGAGAGAGAGACGTAGTAAGGAGTAAATGGGAAAAAAAAGATAGGATGAAAAGAGGAACAGAGGAAGGGGAAGATAAAAGGGAAGATAGGAGAGCGATAAGGAGGGAAGGGGGAAAGGTGAGAGGGGGAATGAGAGAACGTGAGGGGAAGGGAGAGGAGAAGGGAGAAAAACAATAACAGGAAAGCGAAACAGGAGACAGAAGAAATTTGGATAGCTGGGTGAGGAGAAAGAGGGGAACTGGATGGGAAGAGGAAAGATGTGAGGAAAAGGGAGAAGAAAAGAAGAGGGGAGGAAGAGGAAGAAGAAACTTGGAGGGTTGGATAAAGTAGAAGCAAAGAGAGAGAGAGAAGAGGAGAGAAGAGGAGGGGAGGGAGAGGAAAAGAGGGAGATAATAGGAGAGGAAGGAAAAAACAAAGAGAGAGAGAGAGAGAGAGAGAGAGAGAGAGAGAGAGAGAGAGAGAGAGAGAGAGAGAGAGAGAGAGAGAGAGAGAGAGAGAGAGAGTTAGGTAAGAAAACTTGAATAAAAAAAAAGCAGCATTAATTTACAACCTTACATTATTAATAACTTACACCTCTATCCAATAAACACTAAATATATTACCTGCGAAAACACTTAACACCACATCATAATTTCGAGTCTTTAATTACAACATAAGACAGACAAGACCGGGATTGGAGGGAGGATCGGCCACGCGAACTCGTAAACTCCCGGATTAAATCCCACCGTAGGAGGCGATTAGAGGATCGTTCAAACTCCCAAGGCTTTCACGGCTGGAGGGAGAAAGAGACGCGATGTACCTACCAGGGCCATCACCCGTGTTCAGAAATACCGCTCTCTCAACGTGACTGTTTTCAAAGGTAAGAGAGGTAATTAGCAGGGTTCTCAAAAGTGTTTCCGATGTCAATAATGTAAAAATCTTGTTCATCTATCACTAAAACCTTGAAAAAACATCTTCAAATATCCGCGTCACTTCAATTACTAATTTTTGAAAATAATTACCGGGTTTTCAAGTGTGTTTCCCGAGTTAATAACATGAATATTTTGTTCACCTATCAGCAAAACCTTTAAAAAACATCTTTTAAAAACCCGCGTCACTTTAACTACACCCTTTTGAAAACAATTTGTCGGGTTCTCAAGTGTGTTTCTCCATTCAATAATCCAAAATTCTTGTTAATCTGTCACTAGAACCATAAAGATACCCTTAGAGACACGCTTCACTTCAAATAAAGCCTTCTGAAAGTAGTCGACGTGCAGGCAGAAGTGTTTCAGAATATGGACCTAAGACTTAAGGGATCGTTCGGGATTCCGGGGCTGTGAGAGCTGGAGGGAGGTTGAGGGCCGCGATGGAGCACTACGAGGCATCAGGAAGGATGATCCTCACTCAGAAAGTCGTCACACTCTTACAGTCTTGCTGGTTTAAGTGTTGTAGTGCAATGTTATAGGAAGGTACAAGTGCTGTTTTTAATTTTTCGAAGCCAAGGATCAGTTTCTTCTACGACTGAAAAAGTAAATACACAAAATAAACAAAAGAAAAGAAATAAAGTAAAAATGAGAAAGAAAAGAGACATTAAAAGAAAGAAAAAACAAAACATACTGGTATAAATGTCAATATAACATACGTAGACACAAACTAAATAAACAAACAAATAAATAAACAAGCAGGAAATGGAGCGTTACTTAAGTACTAAGCACACAACTTTCCTTAACCCCCTAATTAGTTTTCCCTTGCCCATTCACTCAACTACTTAATCTCCATTCACAGTCCTCCCTCAGAGACGTAAATTACTCCTACTATGCCATTCCTAACTCAGCCTTCGTGCATTACTTTCATTATTCACCTCCACATATTCCTAGCGTCTTTCCTTTACTTGTATTTACCTTCATAAATGTTGTGTTTACCTGCTCCATGTTCGTCCACTTACTTCTCTACTTTCTTTTAAAAACTCGCTATTTGCTCATTCAATTATGCATCATTCTGTTGCTAATTTGCTCTGCACTGGCTGCCTCATGCATGACAAAGACCTGTATTTTTGTAACCGTTCTCTGAAAAGGATTGGATTTGAAACTATACGAATTAATAGCCATGATTATCTTTACAATTAATGGTGTTAATTTTTTTAGCTTTCTTTGTATCACTTGAACAATAAAACTAACTTAGAAAGTACCAAAAGCTTTTTCTGGCTGACTCACTATTTTGTAATTTTGTTCTCTCATAATGACTGTTTTAAAGAAACCGATCAAGCGAATTATCGGTTTAGTTTCTTATTCATGGTCTAGAATTACTCAGACACTTTTCTCCTACTAATAGAACCATAAAACATCAGTAAAAAAAAACATAGCTTTTATTTGAACCCGCTGAAAGGAATTTAAACAAGGCAGCGAAACACTTCACCCTGCAGGAGCCAAAAAAAAGACAAACAAAAAAATATATAAGCTTCGTTGAGAGAGAGAGAGAGAGAGAGAGAGAGAGAGAGAGAGAGAGAGAGAGAGAGAGAGAGAGAGAGGAGAGAGAGAGAGAGAGAGAGAGAGAGAGGAGAGAGAGAGAGAGAGAGAGAGAGAGAGAGAGAGAGAGAGAGAGAAAGCAAAGTACCACATCCAAAAAGACAATTTCGAATCCAATTATCAACTGTCGAGATTCAGCAACAAATAGGAGGAGGAAAAGACAAACAGAAACACGAAAACTTGATTATGACACTCGTGCATCTCAGAAGGAAGAGATTACGGACACAATACCAAACTTGAGACACGAGTTTAAGAGATTATTGTCGCAACTCAAGGGAAAAAAAAAACACAAAACCAGAAAACTGCACAACAAACATTAAATCTCTCACAATCAAGCCAAGCAGATCCCGTAAGCACCATCAATTCCTGTACCTCACCATCTTACACCCTTGACACTCACTAAGCCAGTATTCGCGTAAAGGAAGCAAGCACAAGCCTTCTCTATGCAGTGTTACGCCCCTCACCTCACTAACGCACAGTATTCACGTAAAGAAGAGCTCGTGTTGATATTGATCAGTACCACACAGCACCCAACACTGAGCGGCGTCACACAATCACATCATATCATACGGGGCTTCTCTCTCTCTCTCTCTCTCTCTCTCTCTCTCTCTCTCTCTCTCTCTCTCTCTCTCTCTCTCTCTCTCTCTCTCTCTGTTTTTTTTTTCTTTTCTTCCTTTTTATCGTTTGATCTTTTCAGTCTTCTCGTGTTCTCCCTTTTTTTCTTCTTTTGTTTCTCCCTCTCTTTTTATCTCTCACTCTCCTTTTTCCTTCATCTTTCCTTATTTTTTTTAAGAATTTCCACTTTTTTTCTTCACCTCTTTAGAATTTTAACCTTTTTCTTCACCTGATCTTTTTTCTTACTCTCTTTAGTGTCATACCCCTCCCTCTCTCTCACTCCCCTCCTCTCACAAAGGTGGTATTCGTGTCAGCTTATTCTCTCGCACTTAATATACTTGCCGCCAAGTTCTTTACTCTATGAAATTTTCAGTCACCAATAATCTCGCTGCCAATCACTGCCTTCCAATATCGAGGCACATTATCCCTCCTTACTCCGCCAAGCCTCGCTAAGTCTAGCCGAGTCTCCCCATTTACTTGTTACGTTTTCTTCAGCTCGTGTGGTTATCTGCTGCCGCTTCTTTCTCCGTTTTCTTTTTCGATGTCTCGTTTTCTTGACACTTTTGTTGCTATTGTTGTTGTTGTTGTTGTTTTCTTATGTCCCTTTCTTCTAGTCACGTTTTTCTTGTTGCTCCTCTCTCTCTCTCTCTCTCTCTCTCTCTCTCTCTCTCTCTCTCTCTCTCTCTCTCTCTCTCTCTCTCGTCTAGTTCTCAATTCTTTCTTGTCTCTTTTTGTTCTTTCTTCCTCTCTTTTTCTTTTCTTTTCTATTTTCTTTCTTTTCTCCTTTTTCCTCCTCTTTTCTTTTTTTTTACTCCTCTTTCTTCTAGTCTTATTCTTGACTTTTTTTCCTGTTTCTTTTTTTATTCCGTTTCCTTTTTCCCACTTTTTTCTTTGTGTTCTTGTTATCTCCGTTTTTTTTTTTTTTGACATGTGATTCCCGTCTCTCACATCTAGTTTTTTCCCTTTTATTTATTTATTTTTTTTTTTATTACTAGCTTACCTTTTGTTTTTTTCCCGAGATCTCGTTTTTTCCAAAGTCACTTTTTTCCTCTTTTTCCCTTTACCAAGTCGGTTTCTTCTAGTCTTTTTTGCCTCCCTCTCTCTCTCTCTCTCTCTCTCTCTCTCTCTCTCTCTCTCTCTCTCTCTCTCTCTCTCTCTCTCTCGTTATCAGGTACGATTTCTTTCTCCATATGTGGTTTTCTTTTCCTATCACACGATTTCACCTGATCGTTAAATTTTCCAGTCTTTTCTTCTTATCACTCTTCATTATTTGCTGTTGCTTTTCCTAAGATCTTACCCTAACGTTTTTTTTTTTTTCTTTTCATCTCTGAACTTTTTTTCATCATTATGTAATTTTGCCTGCCGTACATTTTCTTGTTTTTCTGTCATTAGAAACTTGTATGTACTTTTTTCTTTTTTTCTTTTTTATTCCTTTAACTAGTAACTTTTCTTTCAATTTTGTTTCGTGTTTTTCTGTTGTTATTTTTTTCTTTTCTTTCTTTCCTCTCGTAGGTAATTTATTTTTTCGATCTTTTCCCTTTTCGCGTCTTTTTTTTTCCTGTAATTTCGTTTCCTTATTTTTTTCCCTCGTCGCTTATCTATCTCGTGTTTTGATGTAGTCCTAATTTACTTTCTTTATTTTCCCCTTCAGAGCCTTTTTTCACCCTTTTGACTTTCCTTTTGCTGGAATTTCGCTTCTTTTCTTTCTTTCCTTCTTTTTTTCCTTCTTTCATGTTTTCTTTAACAGGATTTGGTTTCTTCTTTGTTGCTTTTTTTTTCTTATCATCTTTTCCCAGTAATAAAATAATCTCGTTCTTTTTTTTCTCATTCTGCCTTTACAGTGACTTTTTTTTTATCAGTATTTCGTTTTTTTTTTCCTTCTTTTCTTTCCTTATCATGGTTATTATTTTTTTTCGAAACCTCACCTTTTTTTTTTCTTCGGAAATTTCTTTTCTGGAATTGCGTTTTTTTTTTTATCTGTGTCTAGTAAGTTTTCTT